>NC_051154.1:291505215-291745214 GCF_013339745.2 Dermacentor silvarum
CGCACACTCCTCCCTTCCCGGGAACGAAATAGCGCACAACCTGGCTCGAGAACTCACGGACCGAGCAGGTGACACGCAAATACTGGGAACGGAGAAAGACCGGATGACCAGCTTTACCGAGATAACCAAACACTATAAATTGGGCAGGGCCCGTATCCCCCCGGCACACTCCTCGCTAAGTAGACGGCAAGCGACAGCATAGCGCTTGTTGCAAACAGAAACATATCCAAACCCGGTGGCCTACCACCATCACTATCCAGAGCTTTACACCGATCGATGCAGATTCTGTCAAGAAAAGGCGGACTTACAACATATGGTTTGGGCTTGTCTTGGGACATCCACACAGAATAAAACGCACAAGACCAGAGAGCAGTGGGAGACCGCGCTGCTCAGCTCTGCACCGGAAGACCAACTTAAGGCAATCCAACAGGCCGAAGATGCCGTCAGAGCCCAAGGGCTCGAGGCCGTCATCTAGGTAGAGAGGCCTAGGTCTCACAAATCTGCTACGCAAATAAAGTTTATTCCTCCTCCTCCTCCTCCTACAAGCAGAAATGCTATTCTCAGAAAAGAAAAAATGATCGAATTACCAAAAACAACTCTTGACGCAGTCTGACTGTTAGTGTTTTGATATTGTACTATTTTATCGCTTTTGATGTACTATTTTAGCGCTTTTGACACGAAAGCCTTATACGTCCGGTTTTGAGGTGACCTTGACAAAGCGGTTCCAAAAATCGGAAAAATATGTACAAAAAATTGATAACTCTAACGTATACTTACAAACCCCATAACATTATATGTCTATCGATAGGTAATTACATGATAAATACAAATATCAATAAATAATGATGGTCATTCAATTAAGGAACCGAGAATTAATGATAGTAATGGGTGTAAGTATGGTTATGATGGTAATGATAATGATAAAAATGGGCATACAAAAAGGTGAATTAAAAATGAATTGATGGTGAATTAAGAGTGAATTGATGGTGAATTAAATGGATTTAGTTGGGCGATAACCGTCAAACGAAAGGTAATGATGAGATAGAGTCAGCTAAGATAATGAAAAGTAAATGAGAATGAATTAAGAGTGAATGAAGGTGAATCAAGTGGTGATAGGGTGAATTAAGAGTGATGAAAATTCGAAATTTTGAATAATAGAGCTAACCAAGTGTGATGGAAGTAAAACCAAGATGGGGGGGGATAGAGCGAATGAAGGTGAATCAAGCAGTGATAGGGTGAATCAAGTGTGAACTAAGAGTGAATCAAGGGGTTATGGAGTGGGGGAGCGACTTTCAAAAAATATATGGGAGATGGGAGGGTCCAAGTGAGCGTGACTCAGCAAAAAAATGTGCTGAGTCACGGTTTGAGTTTGCTGAATCATAAGAAGGGTGACTTGCAAAAATTACTGCAAATTGAGGTTTCATAGTGAAGACGACTTAACAAAAAAGTGGTCGTCGTGTCATTGAGTTAGCGGCACTCGGGCTTTCGCCTTCAAGTCGTCTCAGTTGTACCATAAGGAACCCCTGATAATTTTTTGGTAATAGCGTCACTTTACCACTTTTAATTTATTGCACCACTTTGACGATTAGTTTATGGTTGCAGCTGTGTAAAAAGTATGGCTTCCACTATAACTACATTCCCAATGTTCTTAGTGGGATTTCAATGTTTAGATGAGAAGCACGTTGTCGTGGGCTTGGAAGTGCTGGCGCGCGCCAGTGTATTTCCCATCTTCATTATTTTCGTGCCCAATTAGAGCATGCGTGTTCGAACATTTAGTTGCTTTTGTACCTAATACGTGATATATACGTACTGCAACCTATTGTTCATTTGTACATTTATATTTTCCTTGTACTAGTTCACTCGCCCCCCTTTTCTTTTCTCAGTACTTGTTTGATCTAAGCAGTATACTTAATTGTTCGAGTAATTTCTACTTCTTGGCTTCTCTGTGATCCCTAGAAGCCAGCCTTATGTTCTACATAACTTGCTTTATTTCCTTGGTTTGCCACTTACTTGGTTTCCCCTTTCCACGGCAACGATTTGTTTAGCCCCACTATAGAAAGCGCCGAGGCGTGAGTGCGATGTACAGTGTGTACCGATCGCTCACATCCTGTAGAACAAGCCCTTGCGCAATGTTTGTGCAGCTTGCGCGTCAATGACAGCCCCGGCGGAGAGTCCACAGCTTACGTGCGTTCTGGTGCAACTTCTCTGCGCCGGTGCAGACTGTGGAATTTGATGGCGCGCGCTGCATTTTGGCGAAGTTTCTGCCTGGCAATCCACGGTCATCGGTCATTCATTCATACATTCAATATGGCAGCAATATGGCAAACACGTCCGCGATATGGTTTTAAATAACTTTTACATAATTTTTTTCCAATCGGCTGTGATCCTTCAAAGTGAAGAGAATTCAAACAGCTTAGTCTTGGTAAAATATTGCGTCCGAGGAAGCGCACGGGAATAACCAGTTTGACGAGTCAATAAAGGTATTATGTAAAAGCTATGTATATGTAGTATAAAGTATTGTGTAATATGAAATCTTTAAGCCGTGCAACGCTGCATTGGCGGAACCTGAAAATGCAGGAACGCTTAAGAACTTCGTAAGACGTTGGAACGTAAAAACAAGGTTTAAGTAATAACAACGGTATATTTATTTCTATTCTATAACACATCGCCTTATACTTCGCAGCGCTACCTCTTGGGGGAAATTGAGAACGTTGTGGAAGACTTCCCCGGATTCTTTGGAATGTGCGTCCCATCATCGTGCTCGGAAAAGGACATACAATCAATCTTCACTTTCAGTAAGAAAAATTATGTCTGCGTAATACTTTTAACATGCCTACACACCAATTATAGTGATAGAACTCTCTAGCGACGCGCGCACATCACCAGGCAAAAGTCAACGACACTGTTTTCCTTCTAAAAGCGTACGCTGAGGGATTTATGTTGCTGTTTAGCTGCACCCGGTAGCCGCATATACGTTTCTTGTTCCCGACGTGTGAACTTCCCGGCGGGTGCCATCCGCTTTGCGTCTTGGTCTGCATTTCTTGGTTTATTAAAGGCGTGAAAATGCTCTTTGCTGAGTCAATGTGCCTTTGTGGTCTCAGCGGCAGTACCTGAAGTAGTAAGTATTTCCATGCATTCAAGGCGTATGTCCCGCATGTCTAGGAGAGCGTATTGGTATTCTTTAATACACCATTATTGCACCCAATCGAAAAGCTGCATACCTTCAGGAGTTACGCCATTAAGTGCTCATGTGATAAAGAATACATTTGCAACTAAGCACTGATCAATCTTAAGTAATCATCTGCGCAACAGCAATATGCGGTAACGCGCACGTAATAACTAACGTGTTGAGGGCCAGATGATCTTGCCAACTGCCACGCGTCCAGAAGCATTCAACAGTCCGACGCTCCTTTGCCACTGCTTATCATTAGCATTAGAGGACCGTACAGAATAAGAGATACTTTTGCTTGTCAGTCCTGAGTACTAACTAATTATCTAAGTTCGTTACTGCAAGGGACGTCCAAACGTCGCCTGCTAAGTTTCGCGATGAGTGTATTGTAACTTACGCACGACGCAGTTGTGAGCACACATTTATTTTTCACGAACATTTATTTGCCACGTCCATAAGACCGTACACCACGCTGTTCTCTCTTTTAGCTTCATTTGCGCTATATTGGCTTCATCAAGTGTCAACGAGCTCGCCCATGAACATATTTCTTTGTTCCTTCAGTTACGCCAATTGTGAAAAGCTTCACCAACGTCTCCATATCGGTGCAAGTTACCGCGTGCATGACCCGTGAGCAAGTGGAAGCGATAGACTGGACACCATCCTTCTTCGCAGCATTGTAAGTACACGACCTTTAAGTAACGTTAGGAAACGCGAGTTAAGCTTCTGCATCTTCAGGAGCTCATGGGCCCTGAGAGAGGTGCCATGGTACCAGCCGGCTACTGACTTATATAAATCACCCTTGAATTTTTTTTCAGGAGCACGAATGTCTCAAAATACGTGCTCGAAAGGGGTTCAAAATTCAAAATGCGACCGTCCTACTCTTGTCGATTACGTTCGTCCTTCGTCACCGGCTTCTGCAGCGTTACAGTTACGTTATCGGAAGCATCGGTCAGTCGGCAGTTGACGCGAATCGTGTGCAATATTAGCAATGTGCCCCAAGTTTTCCCCTCTTAACCAATACCCATATTGCAGCTTTCTGCACTTCCTTTATTGCGCTGCTCCGCACTTGCCGTCATACCTTGCTTCAATACATTTTATTGCGTGGATGAATGAACAAGTCTTTATTATTATAGAGGACTGGCGGTGTAACCTAAATGGGGAGAAATGGTAAACACTGTTATCGATTAGAAACGAAATATAATCAAGGGCCCAGTCTACAGGCCGTCTTGTGTAATTGTAACTGGAATCAGCGCTGGAACACTAACTAGATGTTCCTTCTAATTTTCAGTCGTATATTCGATAGGATCGACCGAGGAATCGCGCATAATATCAGCATATTATTACAGTCAATGTAGCCGCATTAGTAGAAGAGGAGGAGTGTTAGCGGAGAAAACGAAGAAGAGAACTCTTCTTGCTCGTCGGAGGCTCGCCCTGAGGCCTGTTCAATAAACACCGTTTTTCGCGCGTCGTAACAGTTTTTGGTGGAAGGTGCGGGGTACTTCAAGTAACAACGGACCCGGAGCCATTTATTCTTCGCCGGAGTCGTCGCCTCGCCGGACTACCCCCTGTGCCTGTTAACATGACCAACGAAGGAGACGCTCGGGGACCGATACCTGCCGCTCCGGGATCAATGCCTGCTGGTACGTGGCGCTACTACCGAGAACGTCGGGTTTTCGCCGGGAGAGCAGGTGAAGATGTAGAAGAATGGCTCAGACATTACCAACGGGTAAGCAAGTCCAACGGCTGGAACACCATCGACCAACTAACCAACGTTGTCTTCGCTCTCACTGACACTGCCCTGATGTGGTTTGAGAACCACGAAGAATTATTAACAACGTGGGAACGTTTCGTTCATGACCTAAAGGAATGCTTTGGCGACTCGGACGCAAAAAAGAAACGCGCAGAGCATACCCTGGCACAGAGAGCACAGCTACCAGGGGAGACTTGCACTGCCTACATCGAAGAGATCTTGAAATTGTGCAAGCAAGCCAACGCAAGGGTTGTCAACCCTTCAGGCGAAAACGCAGTGGTACCTGCTGGCATGAAGCTTGCTTCCTTCAAAGAGCACAGATCGACGCCAGTCGCCGTGCTCACAGATGCTCCACATACACGAGTTGACATCTGCTCGGAAGACTCGAAGATTCTGCCAATGATCAGCAAGTCGATCAGCATGGACGAGCGCCGTACATTAGTGAACGTCCTGACTAAACACTTAAGCATCTTCTATTTCGCCCAGGGCGATAACGCGCCGTCCATTCCTGCGTCTCGAACCAAGCACAGAATTAACACGGGGTCGGCGCAGCCTGTTCGACAGAAACCCTATAGAGTGTCACCGTCAGAGCGCCAGGTTATCGACGAACAAGTTCACGAAATGCTACAGAAAGGAGTAATTCAGGATTCATCTAGTCCGTGGGCTGCTCCAGTTATATTGGTGAAAAAGAAAGACGATACTTGGAGATTTTGTGTGGACTACTGCCGTCTCAATTCCATTACCAAGAAAGACATTTACCCTCTTCCAAGGATTGATGACGCATTGGATTGCCTTCATTCAGCATCCTACTTTTCTTCTGTAGATTTGCGATCGGGTTACTGGCAAATCCCAATGCACCGGGCGGATAAAGAAAAAACGGCCTTTATAACCCCGGATGGCCTTTTTGAGTTCAACGTCATGCCGTTTGGGCTTTGCAATGCACCCGCGACTTTCGAAAGATTTATGGACACCATTCTTCGAGGCCTCAAATGTCATATTTGCATGTGTTACCCAGATGACGTTGTCATCTTTGGAATCACTTTTGAAGAGCACAACAGGCGCCTGGAAGTCGTCTTAGACTACATCGAAAACGCCAGCCTAGTACTCAATTCTAAGAAATTTCACTTCGGTGAGCGGCAGACATTGATGCTTGGCCATCTTGTAGACAAGGATGGTATCAGGCCTGATCCACAAAAGACAGCAGCTGTTGAAGCGTTTAAGCCTCCTCGGTCTGTTAAAGAGCTTCGTAGTTTCCTAGGCCTCTGCTCTTATTTCCGCCGATTTATACCTGCTTTTGCCGATGTCGCCTATCCTCTGACTTGTCTTCTGCATAAGGACGCCGTTTTTGAGTGGACTCACGAGTGCGACGCATCTTTTCGTCAACTGAAGTTCTTACTGACGACGGGTCCCATCCTTCGGCATTTCGACCCAGCTGCACCAACAGAGATCCACACCGATGCGAGTGGCGTGGGGGTCGGGGGAGTCCTCGTTCAGCGATGCGGCCGGAACGAGCGTGTCATTGCTTATGCGAGTCGTACGTTAAGTAAGCCTGAACGCAATTACACCGTTACGGAGCAGGAATGCCTAGCGGTCATTTTTTCTGTGCAACGTTTTCGCTCGTACGTGTATGGACGCCCATTCACAATCGTCACAGATCATCATTCGTTGTGTTGGCTTGTCAATCTTCGTGATCCCTCTGGTCGACTCGCGCGCTAGGCTCTACGCCTTCAGGAGTACAACTTCACAGTTTCATATAAGAGTGGTCGCCGACACGCTGATGCTGACTGCCTTTCGCGAATGCCGCTAAACACCACTCTTTGTGATGCCGATAACTTTGATCATTTGATTGCTTCTTTGGCACCTGCATTCCCTGATAAAGAGACCTTCGAGAAGGAGCAGCGAGAAGACTTCAGCTTAGAGCCACTTTTTAACGCGCATGACTCCACAACAAGCCGAGGATATTGTGTTCGTGATGGCCTCCTCTACAAGAGGAATTTCGCAACTACTGGTGCCCGCTTCCTTCTTGTAGTTCCGAAGAAGCTACGCTCCTCTATTCTGCAGGTTATGCACGACGATCCTACCTCCGGACAACTCGGAGCAGCGCGTACATTTCATCGTGCCCAAGAACGGTTTTACTGGCCCCGAATGCGTCGGTCGACTGAAATGTATGTGGCCAGTTGCGCTCAGTGTCAGGCCCACAAACACCTAACTACGACGCCAGCCGGCCTCCTACAACCACTGACGCCTCCGAGCTCTCCTTTCGAGCAAGTTGGAATTGATCTCATGGGTCCCTTTCCCCGCTCATCGAAAGGGAACCGTTGGATCATCGTATGTGCCGACCATCTGACCCGGTACTGCGAGACGGCTGCTTTGCCATCTGCCACCGCCAGCCAAGTTTCCTTTTTCCTCCTGCATTCGATCATTCTCCGTCACGGCCCTCCTTGAGTAATCATCAGTGACCGCGGCCGCCAGTTTACTGCAGATGTCGTGGAAGAGCTTCTTCGATTATGCGCTTCCAGCTTTCGCCACTCGACACCGTATCACCCGCAAACAAATGGGCTGACCGAGCGTACCAACCGCACACTGGTGAACATGTTGTCCATGTACGTCGCATCGGACCATAAAAACTGGGACGACATTTTGCCATTCATTACATACGCTTTTAACACAGCAAAGCACGAGACTACTGGCTACAGCCCGTTTTTCCTACTCTACGCTCGTCCGCCGCGTCACACACTGGACACCATATTTTCTTTCTCCACCCACGACGATCTCACCATCGCCGAGACTCTGTGTCTCGCTGAAGAAGCTCGACGCTTGGCCCGCATACGTACTCTGGCTTCGCAAGAGCGGTCAAAAGCACGGTATGACAGGCACCATCGGGATGTCACCTATTCTCCAGGGGATCTAGTCTGGCTATGGTGTCCGGTGCGCAAACGTGGCCTGTGTCAGAAACTTCTTGCCAACTATACTGGCCCGTACGTTATTGTTGACCAACTCAGTCAAGTGAATTATCGACTGGCGCGTCTCACCGCAACTGGACGGTGCTCCGCCAAGACTGAGGTTGTACATGTCGCTCGTCTCAAGCCCTTCACACCGAGAACTTAGCTGACTTGCCCGGCGGGCTTCGTCTAGGAGGGGAGGAATATTACAGTAAATGTAGCCGCATTAGTAGAAGAGGAGGAGTGTTAGCGGAGAAGACGAAGAAGAGAACTCTTCTTGCAAGTCGGAGGCTCGCCTTGAGGCCTGTTCAATAAACACCGTTTGTCGCGCGTCGTAACAATATGTTTTACTCGTATCGAGACACCGTCCTACATCTAGAGGTTTAGCGCAAGCTGCAACGCTTATTAAAGTGCCGTTATGGATCAAATATGGAGAGATAGGAGGGCATATAATAAAACGGCGAGCATAAGCCGACGCTCCAGAGCAGCAAGACTTTAACCTTGAAACAACGACGTGCAAACAAGTATTAGCCAGTTCCAACCTCACCCACCCCCCTTGATCCCCTCTTTTATTAATGAAACAAGGTGGTCATGTTTTGCCGAAGCTGTTATAATTGAAAACAGTTACTCGCCACGGTGGCTCGGTGGCTATGGCATTACGCTACTGAGGACGAGGTCGCTGGTTCGATTCTCAGCCGCGGCATCCGTACCCGAAGGCCGGCACAATGCAAAAAACGCTCGTGTACCATCCTTCGAGTCCACGTTAAACAACGCTAGGTAACCAAAATTTATTCAGAGCCGTCCACTACGTCATCCTTTATAACCCACTGTGCACTTTGGGGACGTTAAATACAATCACTGACTTAATGCAAACAGTTAATTTACCTTAAAATGACAATGCAGATAATTTCCATTTTCAGTAGAAGTTGGTGCAGAGGTTAAAAAAAAACGGTCTAAAAAAGTATGTATGTAAAAGCTTAATCAACAAGCTTCTATGCATACGTAGGAGTCAAGGGTAGCTGGCTCGTTTTATCTAATCCCGCTACGTGTCTCTGTGTTGAAACTCTATAGCTTATGCACGGCATGCTCTCGCTGTTGGCATGCGTTTTTTGTTTCTTTTTTCTTGTGCGCTTGAGTTGTCGGGCGTCAGTGTCTGAGAAATATGCCAGTAATGCGTGAACGACGGTATGGCCTCAGAAAGTTCGAGAAATAGCGGTGCTTGCATTCTTCACTCGCGCTCCTGGCTGACATGCGGCACAGCACGGATGAAATCAACACGCCCCTCTTGAAAAGCCTGCTAGAGCACGTTTGTCAGTAACGTAATGACATTTCTGGTAACGTGATCACACGTAAAGAGAGAAGCGTGATGAGCCTGAATGGCCGTGCGCTTCACGTTCCCAAATCTGTAGTCATGCAGATAATTCTGCGAAAGCGCAGCAGTGGTTGTTGAGCACTGCTCGAGCGCGAACCAAAGATACGAAGTGCATGCATGGCCACGCGAGGAAGCAACCCCCCTCCCCTTCTTAGAGGCACAGGACTGCTTCTGCCAGCGAAAGAAGAGAACGTGCATGCATAGACACCTGCGATGAAAACAAAGCCGTAGCACAAGGTTCTTTAGACACGTTAACGTTAGAAGCTCCACCGGGGTATGCAGAGGTAATCGCGCTTGCTTGTTGTACGTGCGAACGCGTGCAGTTCTCTCAGTTCACGAATGAACGTCATGACGAAGAGTGGTGACAATGGGTTTGATGTGGCCTCAAACTGATACGGCGTTTCGATATTTATTTTTATTTATTGTCAACCTTAAAAGGGGGCCGGCAGAGGCACTTAAAGAGGGGGAAACTTTTATACAGGCACCGGGTTTCTGAACGCTACCTCGGCCCACATAAGCGCCAATAATTGCCTCCAGGGAACTTGATGAAGGCCAAGAGCGCACCGTTCCAGCGCCCCAGAGAAGTTTTCAGTATTATTGTTCATCATCATGATCATCCGCCTATATTTATGTCTACTGCAGGACGAAGGCCTCTCACTGCGGTTTCCAATTACCCCTGTCTTGGGCTAGCTGATTCCAACTTGCGCCTGCAAATTTCTTAACTTCATCAGCCCACCTATTTTTCTGCCGTCCTCGACTGCGCTACCCTTCCCTCGGTATCTATTCTGTAACTCTAACGGTCCACTGGTAATACATCCTACGCACTACATGGCCTACCAAGCTTCATTTTTTTTCTCTTATTGTCAACTAGAATGTCGGCTATCCCCGTTTGCTCTCTGATCCACACCGTTTTCTTCCTGTATCTTAACGTGAGGCCTAACATTTTTCGTTCCCTCGCTCTTTGTGCGGTCCTTAACTTGTTCTCGAGCTTCTTTGTTGACCTCCAAGTTTCTGCCTGATATGTTAGCACCGGTAGAATACAATGGTTGTACACTTTTCTTTTCAACTACAGTGGTAAGCTCCCAGTCAGGATTTGGTAATGCCTCCCGTATGCACTCTAACCCAATTTTATTCTTCTGAAAATTTCCATCTCATGATCAGGGTCCCCTGTGATTAAATGACCTAGATAAACGTACTCTTTTACAAACTCTGGAGGCTGACTGACGATCCTGAATTCTTGTCCCCTTGCCAGGCTATTGAAACATATCTTTGTCTTTTGCATATAAATCTTCAATCCCACTCTTACACTTCCTCGGTTAAGGTCCTCAATCATTTGTTGCAATAAATTCGTACCCATTGGACAATGTCATAGGAAAATGTCATCTGCAAACCGAAGATTGCTAAGATATTCGCCGTTGATCCTCACTCCTAAGCCTTCCCAGTCCAAGAGCTTGAATACTTCTTAGCATGCAGTGAATAGTATCGAAGAGATTGTCTCCTTGCCTGACCCCTTTTCTTGATAGGTAACTTTCTACTTTTCTTGTGGAGAACCAAGGTCGCTGTGGAATCATTGTAGATATTTGCGAAGATATTCACGTATGCCTCCTGTACTCCTTGGTTACGCAATGCCTCTATGACTGGTGGTATCTCTACTGAATCAAATGTCTTTCATAATCTATGAAAGCCATATAGAGAGGTTGAAAGAAATGACTTCTGAGAAAGCCGCGAGAGGGAGGGGGATTCATGCAAGGGAAGTTGGAACCCAGCTTAAAGTACCAAGAAGCTATGAACAATTCTTTAATAAATTACGAATGATTACGAAGATTTCTTGTTTAGGAACTCATTTAGAGCTTCTCTTTTTTTTTTTGGCCTCTCGTTTACTCCATGCACGGATACCAACTTTCGCTTTCGTGTGATCAGGGTGGCAAAAGCAGCGCTGTACGAGGCACCGCTGCTCTCTCGAAAAGTATCGGTGCTGTAGACGTCCTCAGGCCGCTTAGAAACGCCGAAAGGTCGTCCTGCGATAACCAGACTAAGGTGTGCTCACAAAATTTAGCTTAGGGTAACACAGAAGCGGCTCGCCGTGTCACTGGCTTGGGTTGACATGGCTTCAGGCAGCATATGCTATTGGCTAGGGGTAACTCGCACCTTCAAACGACTATAACACTCGTTGACGTACAGAAATGCGCGAACGCGTAAAACGCTTAATTTTAGTAGACGCAACAGTGGAAAATGATTTCGCGCCATTGCATAAGTTACATAGATATGTACTAGCAGAAGCCTCGATGAGAACTACTGCGAAACGCTTTTGAAGACGCAGACATGAAACGCACGAAAAATGCTGACCCTTTCGGTTCTCGTTTGCTCACGGAAGCTGGAGTCAATATATAGAGATGATTGAATCGCTCATTCAAATTCAAAAACGCACAAAAACGTCAGAACACTTCTATGCATCTTTCTCTATACCAAAACGTAGCCTTGTCTCTTGGCGACGACTAGTGTAGGGTCTAGAAAAACCTTACTTTGTCAATTTTGATTTATGATTTCTAAGCCAGAGGGATGCATCTGGTTTTACTGTGCTTCACAACAACACACCATGAAACCGTCCTGAGAAAGTGCTACATCAAAGCAAAGGGTTCAACGAACCCATTTAGGTAACACTGCTAGAGAAAGCGTCAGGATCAGGTGGAGCGATTTCGAAAAGCGAAAGAAACAGTGTGACGATGTTATTCGCGAGGACTTGGACTACCCGCCAACCACGTGCTACTTAAACACCTTTTGTTTTTATTAGTTTCGTTCTTCTTGCAGCTCATCTTGCCAGCCTCAGTTTCTGCGGTCACCTAGTTTGGTTCAGAAATCAGATAGCCATACATTTTTCATTGCCCTGATGTGAAGTGCCCGTGTAAAAACGCCGAGGTCTTTCAAGCCTTGTCAATTTTATTTCTGTGAGGTCCAGTGCGAATAATAGAAGATAAAAATGCAAAGAGCATACGTATTACGACGTTTGCTATGACAAAAACCTCAAGAAATACTAACCAAGAGTTATTGAGCTGAATATTGAGCTGAGTTAGACTGGTAGGCTACATCAACGGTGTTTTTCATAAAAACGGCACTTTGTAAACGCAAGTCTGCCACAGTTTAGACAGCATATGCTTCTACAAGGCCACGGTCGTGTTTATATCTAAATCAGCTTCTGGTATAAGAAACCTCTTGGTACCACTATAGTCTCTTCGTGAAGTTATTAGCTCGGTAGCTCCATTCTCAATTTGTCGTCTGTAGCTCGGGTCGACTGTATGATTAAGCTAGTTCAGTTCTATTTTTTTTCCTTCCTAAAGGGAGACTGACATGAAATTTTCGTGCGAACCAATGAGTAGCTGCCTAACCGACCACAGAGGGAGTTGAAGCCAGTGCCGAAACGCCACGATGTTCTCCTCCCACGTGACCACCTTCTGTATCACGATGTCATGACACATACACCTCCTAGTAAACTAAACCAAAACTGGGGCCCATATTCTCAAAATGCTCTTATGCTAGAATCAGTGATAAGGGCAAATGCCAGCCCATCCTGATGCTAGATATAAGGGAAGGCCACCAGCCAATGGCGAAGAGCCCTTACTAACGAGAAGCTTTGTGAATTTGGCCCCTGGTTCGCAGTAAAGCTATTATAATAAATTATATTGGGTCACTCTGAGGCTTGGTATTACGTTTTCTGAGTTTTCTTGGTCCAATACGTTCACTTAAAGCAAAGAATAAACATTCGAAAATGGCATGCCAGCAAGTCTTTTAATGAACCTATCTGTAAACATTAAGGCACAAATGTCAAAGTACATGCGTGACATAAAGCACCCGAAAGCTTTTGGAGTGTTGTCAGCATATAGTATACATGCCAGACATACGCTGTCTTTATCCCTCTTCAGGGTGGCGCTTGGAATCATCCTGTTCTTCGTGGTCATTGGATCGCTGCTTTCTCTTTTGGACAACTTGAAACCGACTCGGAACAGCAGTCATGGTAACTTCGCCATACCGTCATTTATGTCCAACGCAAAAAAAAAAAAGATGAAAGACAGAAATCAGTGCTTTATAATGTCAACTTGTGCTGGCAGCAACGCGTTTTAATTAGCAGTGAGTGATTACCAGCCCTACACTATACTTTAAGCATTAAGAACAGGGAGTTAAAAAATTTATGTGAGAGAGAGAGAGAGAGAGAGAGAGAGAGGAAAGCAGCGGTGAATGTGTGCACGCGCGCGGACAGTGCCGCGAACCCAAATCCATTCGCGCAGCACAAAAGTTCTTTCACTGATTTGTGGGCCGACGATCGGGAAGGACGGTGTTCCAGTAGCCGTTGGTACGAATGCCCCGGACGAAATTCTCGAACTTTCATATACGCTGTACAGCCTGGCTTAAGTCTTGTAAGTGATAACGAATTCTCCCTTTCTCTCTTAATGTTGTCTAAACTGTTCAGGTACTTTTATTCAACAGCCGTGTTGCAAGGGCTCGCCTATTTATTTTACGTTGCTGCATTATCTGCTAATTAAATAGCTCATACACGATCTCCCACGTTCCTCTTCTGTCGGTCCTTTCTTTAGTGTGTGCATAGATAATTTTCAAAAATTACCGGGTAGGCTGTGTGGCGGACGCCGCCTCAGTTGCTTAGGTGAAACGTCTTGTGCGTGCTGTTATAAGGTGTGTGAGCACTAGGGTACAGAAATGACGTAACAAAATACACAAGTGGCATTTATTGACGCATTATAAAGCTTACATGTATATAACTTATGACGCAGCAAATGGGGGTAATACGGACTAATATTGCTACCGTGCTCGATCTCTATTCGTATAGTGGGCCCACCGTCGTCAGCGGTGGTTGGCGCGAAATGACATCCCTTTGTGACACTGCCCGAGTCTTGTCGCGCCGTTTCCGTACCCTGTATACGTGTCAAACTCGGGAGCGCCATAGTCGAGCAACCGTCAAATTTCTGCAAAAAAAAAAATTCACACTGGTAATTCTTATAACTCTTGATGAGCCGGGTTTGTGTTTGATGCATTATACCTACTATGGCTGAGTGAGCTCTCTCGAACGCGACCACTCCCTCTCGGATCGACAACTGCACTGCCGGAGCGCCGTGCATGAACGCCGTGCGAGAGGCTAAATTGAGCGCCGATTGCGCCATGCGTGGCGCGACAACGGCGTCTTCTGCGTACGCGATCCATGAGGAATCAAGTAATGGCTTGTTTCATCTTCGGAAGGATACCAGAGTAAGGTGCGTGGGTAGTACGGTTGAAAAGGTGTGAGCGATTATAGTAAAAAAATTATTTATGGGGTTTTACGTGCCAAAACCTGGTTATGAGGCACGCCGTGGTGGGGGTCTTCGGAATAATTTGGACCCCCTAGGCTTCTTTAACGTACGCCTAAATCTAAGTACGCGGGTGTTTTCGCATTTCGCCCCCATCGAAATCCGGCCGCCGTGGCCGGGATTGGATCCCGCAACCTTATGCTCAGGAGCCCAACACCATAGCCAGTGAGCCACTAAGCAACCACGGTGGGTAGCGATTATAGTATTACACGCTTTCGTTGCATACGGTTTTAGATAGCGACCCCCTATGCTGACCGAACTGAAGGGAGTATCACGTTAAAAAAAAAGAATGAAAACGCACATGCATGGGGATAGAGGTACCTGTTTGAATATTTGCCGGTAGTGACCAGAGCATGTTTGGAGAGCCTCTTTAAATATGCCACGTAAAATTGAAAAAAAAAAGTAAGTACTTGACAAAAAAATTAAAAACATCTCTCGAGGAACATCACTGGAAGTTACGTACATAAATGTATTCAGAAAAAAACCTCACAAGCAGGATAGTAGGGGCCTGTGTAGAGATGAAATGTTGCATATAGTGAGAAGACTTAGTTTAGTCACTAGCAAGGCTACAAAATCTTGTCTGCTAAAATGCGAAACCCGGCAATTAATTTAATTATTTTTCACATAGAAGCTTTCAGTGCATTTTCAAATCCTTGCCGCCTTGATGATTCCTCTCAGCTGGGTCCGCGCGTCAGTGTGTATGCGTGCGTGCGTACATTTAGTGGCACTCCTCCAGACCATGGTCTGGAGTCGCGCTGGCTAACACTCCCATGGTTATATCTTGTACACATACGGTACCCAACAATGTAGACGTGAAAACAGCCGTCGCCGCAGCCAAATTGGTATAGTTCAACGAACGCGTAATGCGGAGGTTGTGGGTTCAGATCCCGCCGGCAGCCAACCTGTTTTTTTTTTCTTTCTCCACTTTCATTTTGCTCTAACTTATCATGTCAATATTTCAATTAAAAACTACAAATAATTTACCTTCATTGTCTGTTGCTTCACATGGTTGCGACCTACAAAAATCGGGCCCCTCGGTTGCTCTGCTTCTCATTAATAGCAGCCATAAAAGTATGTGTCCAGCCTCTCGCTCCGAATTCTGATGACCACCCGAAACAAATTGCCTTTTTTTTCTGAATTCCCCAACTAAAGCGCACATCTCATTTAAACCCACCGCGATGGTGTAGTGGCATTGCACTGCTGAGCCCGAAGGTGCGAATCCCGGTAACGGCGACCGCATTGCGATGTGGGCGCAATGCAAAAACGCCCGTGTACCGCGCATTGGGAGCACATTAAAGAGCCCCAGGTGGTCGAAATTAATCCGGAGTCTCTTCCACTACAGCGTGCCTCATAATAACATCGTGGTTTTGACACGTTAAACCCCAGAATTTAATTTATTTTCAACATCATATAAACAGCTACGGGGCTGCCTGATACCCTATGAGTCACCTTGTCTTTTTATCTCTGGGAAATGCTGCAATTTCGAAATTGTTTCCTGCCGCCACGTAGTCAACAAACAGGTTGATTCTTAACTAATTGCTCTGAGGCCGCCACTGATATCAAGGATGTGCATTAACGCAGCACTATAACGCTTACGCGCTTAGACGTCACCTGCCGCGAACCACGCGGAGTCGCGGCCGTTTATTTATTTATCTATTAATTATTTATATTATTATATTTATATATTTATAAATAAATACAATATTTATTATATTTATTTATTTGTAGTATTTTGTCACCAGTGTTTGTTTTTTACTTTTGAGGGAAATTGCCGGTGGCCTATTTAGCGAGATTGGTCTAATTTAATAAAGGGTAACAACGTTTAAGGGAGGAAAAGAATCATGTGCGACAATCCCAGGCCCGCATTCGCAAAAACGCTCTCACGCTATACTTGTTAGCAATGGAAAATTAAAGGCAATCGTAATGATAGTCGCGCCCCACAGAGGCTAAAGAAGAGCACCCCAACTCGGCGCACTTCAATACCACCACTGAAACGTGGGAGGCGAAGCTTTCCTCTGACGACCTGGACGACCAGCGCAGTCTTATCGCCCGGGCCAAGGAGGCAGCCCAAGCCAGAGGGTTCCTGGAGTAAGGAATCCTCCCACCTAGGGTGAACCGGGTCCTGACTCGGATTACCGTTTCAAAAAATGAAAGATTATTTCTCTCTCCTAATGATAGTCACATTATTGACTCCCGTGTTTTCTGGTGCGTGCACAATGCGCATGATTGTACACTGTTAAGTTTGGTTTACGATGTTGATGTTCCTTGCATGAAAGACTGCTTATAAACTGCTTAGAGCACGTTTATTGCTATATTCCTACTCCGGTAGATGAGAAGAAAGGAATTACTTGTGCAAGTAATTTCCCCTATGTTGTCCTTGGTGTCACTGTTTGTTGACTTCTAATGATATGATTGATAAAAATTGGGCCCCTCGGTTCCCTTTCTTTCCCTTCATTACATAACGAGGGCATTAAATATGCTACCTGAAGGCAACAATCATGCCTTCAGGTAACATATGTGGGTTTATTGACCAGTTGCCTTCACCCCAAAAAATTAGGTACTCCTGACGCCTGCGGCAGAAAGGATGGTCCACATACGCCACCTAGGTTTGTGAGTGGTGGCGCTGGCTAGCACTCCCAGGATTAATTCTAGTTGTAAGACATAAATACCCCAGAAAATGGATGGGAAAACGGCTCCGCGGTAGCTCAATGGTGAGAGCATCGCACGCGTAATGCGAAGACGTGGGCTGGTTCCCCACCTGCGGCCAGTTTTTTCATCCATTTTCATTTTCATTAATTTATCATTTCTTTAATTCAATTAGTTAGTGCAAGTAATTTCCCCTATGTTGTCCTTGGTGTCACTGTTTGTTGGCTTCTAATGATACTCCGGCAGATGTGCTTCGTTTTTCTTGTGCGTGTGTACATATGTGCGTACAGTGGGCATGTTTTCATTAGGTCCATTTTTTACGCACGATTTTTCCTTTGGAATTATTCATATTTCCCACCTGCTGTGCGCTCAAATTAATGACAGTTCTGCAAGTAAAATAATTAATTATTTAGTTAATTCTGTAATAAGCGAATGAAGCCGGACAATGACAAATAGCACTTAAGAACGGAAAGCTTTGTGAATTCGGCCCCTGGTTCGTAAGTTCTCAGCGCGTGCCGCCCTTCGCGTAAAGATAATTGACTGATCAAGCAATCACTTCATTCATTCATTCATTCATTCATTCATTCATTCATTCATTCATTCATTCAGTGAGTGAGTGAGTGAGTGAGTGAGTGAGTGAGTGAGTGAGTGAGTGAGTGAGTGAGTGAGTGAGTGAGTGAGTGAGTGAGTGAGTGAGTGAGTGAGTGAGTGAACACTCACGACTCTTTCAGAAATGAAGAGGATAGTATTCCTCTGCTTAAAACACACTGCTGCTTTTAGTGGTCCACAGCCGCGCGTGTTTTCAAACAGTGACGCAGAACAGTTGTGTGGGCGACCTGTTCCGGTGCTTCTCGGCGCCGAGAAACGTGCGGCGCCTGCTCAGCACGGACGACGAGCGCGCCGAGATGGCCAGCGTGGTCGGCCTGCGCGCCCTCAGCGTCGTCTGGTTCCTCATGGGCCACTTTCTGCTGCTGCACTCCATGATGCTCACCAGTGAGTAGACTCTTTCCGCCTCGTGTGTTAGCACGGCGAAGAAAGTTTATGCACGTCATGCGAGTCCTTCAAATAGACGCATTTCTGGCTTTGTGTCTGAAAAAATAATGAAAGCTACTATAACGGCCGCTCGATCAAAATGCACGTATGTTCAGTAGCACTAGTCTCTCTCGCGTAATACTAATGACCAGACATTAGAAAGAAAACAGAAAAAAACACCATCATCTCGAAATTGACCACCCATTGCTAAAGCTCTCAATATCGATTCGCGTCAGATTGCGATTTCCGTGTGAGAGGTATTAAAGACCACTAGCTTCGGGTTTATTGCAGTTGTGTTCACCGCTAATAAGTCATCTTTTCTCGCGAAATAAGCGCTGATATTCCGCACTTTGATGGAGTGGCCGTCATATTATAGAGGCGAAGCTTAGTCCGGGCTTAGCTCACTCCAGGCTTAAAGGGCAACTCCGGCGTTTTTTTTTATGTCCAATGACCTTAATAAATTTTTTGAACTTGCGTAATTCTCTTTTGTATTCTCATTATCTGTGCCAAACGGCATGAATGTACGTCATTTAGCTTTCCTGAAAATTAATTTTAAAGATTGGTTGCGTGTTCCCGACTCATGCCCACGAAAGTGTGACTTTTTACTGGTCACCCTGTGTTTGTGACATCTACATCGCAACCTCACCCAGAAACGACCAAACTGGCTCCTTTTTATACGAGACGACGGCCGCAAATCACCGTTTTGACAGACGTGATAACGGGGGCTTCTCTTCGTCTTGCCCTGGCACAATGCGTTAAGGTTATGTAGGGCACCTCCGCTGCCTCACTCTGCAGCGGGTCAAAAGCAAACAGCGATCCTTCTGCGTTCATATCGCCGCCGAATTCGTCACTGAAGTTGCCGCTGACTATTGACCCTTTTCGCGGCGATCGCATGGGCGCTGCCATGTTTGATCACGTGGTGACGCGTCTATTGCTTGCCTCAACTGCCTCCGTTGCCTCCGTGTTCACAATGGATCTGTATGACGCCTGTGCGGCTTAGCAAACGTCTGTTTCGGGAGATATTGTAGGCGGCGACTGGGTGGACGACACGAAACTTGGCCCACAGCTGCAGAGAACATGCAAAAGCGCGTTCAGAGCTGATTAAGCTATGTCCAAACGGCGCGAGCAGCGTATACGGTGCTTGCTCTAAAAGCGGGGCAGAATATTAATTCCAAACATCCCGCTCATGAAATGAATCAGGATTAGTATGCTTTGCGCTTTGTTCTTTATTTGGCAAATATTTTGAAGCAGCGGTTTGGCATATTTCTGGCTCAGTAAAGTTCCTCTGTGCGGTCACTATCTGATTATTTTCTGCCGAATCGCTTACGGTTGTGCTCAGTTTCGTTGGGTTTGTTCTTGTTGCGCATAAGGCTTGAAACGTAGCTGTTTTGTACATTGTAATACCTTGTAGCAAAGATATATTATCGCTAGTAACTCGCTTACTCTCGTGGATCATCACGAAATATTCAGCTTCGACTATTCATGCGCCATCTATGTAGTCCGTCATTTATTGTGCGTCTAAAGTGCACATATATTCAAGTGTGTGCCCATTCACTTATTCTTGACACATTGGCGAAAAAGTGGGCGTAATTTCCCTGCCGTTTGGGGTAGATGGGTGTAGATATACTCTGCGCGAAACCTACTATGACACGAAGCGGCGCTATACTCCCTTTATCATTGTTTAACGAGCGGTACTCACTCTGGCCGACGTACCGAGGCTGAAGCCCTCTCTTTGAAGGTTAGCGATACAACGCTGACGGATGAGCAAATTTCAATATCCTCGAGAAAAGCCGCACATAAATCTCGAAGTGCCGGAAACACGTACGGACTGTTGCAGCAGCGGTCCGCGAACTTGGCCACATATTCATTACATTCCTTAATACGCCAGTCACAATTTCTGCAGCCAACTACTGCACGCGCCTTCAATCCAAATGATTTAAACCAGCATGAATGGAGCACAGTGCGTTAGCGAAAGCTCATTTGCATTTCCGACGGCTGATCGCACAGTAGCAAGGTATAGAAGCGGTAATGGCTTCGTATTCGTGCGCTGTCGCTGAGGAGACGTATGGCGCGCCGCAGTAAGCACAATCTCGTTTCTCCATAGAACAAACCGCTCCGCGAAAAGCGTCAATAGTTCGAAAGAGCTGGAAAAGCACCCTGTGTGGCCAGAAGACATTGTCAGCTTCGCTTTTTTGGTGTTAGCACCATGTGTACACTGCAGGGTGTTTAGCACACGTTCTGCGTGTTTACATTATATATATATATATATCACTGTAAAAAAAATCCGTAATTTTACAGCAAAAATCTACGTAACATTTACGTAGACCGTTCGGTTTTATGAAAAAGGGCGGGATCCAACGTAAAAAAGACGGACGTGAGCCCTGTTTTTGAAATACGGAGAGCTGTCCGTAATTTCATGTGGAGGGCAACTAAGCATGTTACGAGTCAAAAATTAACACGCAAAGAATATAAAGAAAAGCCACTGTCTACTCTCACCGCCAGTTACATAATGTCACCATAGATAACGCTGTTTGAACATTATTCGCAGGCGAGTATGGGCGTCTTGCGCTAGAATTTGCGGTATAGTAGCAGTGCCTGGTGGCGACGATAAAAGTTATCTGGGTAGTACCAAGCCCTGGCTGTGGCGAAGCACGTTTCTAGCCCGAGTTTAGGCCGTTTCACATGGCGCGATTGGGGCCGAAAAAAAAAAATCGTTCTGTCGCGCACGTCGCAGAGCGATTTTCACTGGCAGCTTTCACATGCGTCTTTGACCGCGCGATTTCAGTCGCAGCGACGCCCAAGGTTGCTCCCTGCTCACAAAGTATCCATGCCTGCATCGCTAAATAAAAACAACATGGAAACTAGTCAAATATTACAATTTCATATTATTTTTTTGAAAATAGAATAGTACACAATTTTTCAGCCCTTAAACGCGTTGAGACTTTTCGATCGCTTAGTCCGCAGCTGCGGCAAGTGAAAATGCTGCACAAACCGCATAAGCGTGCGGCGTGGTGGGGTGGTCTTGTTTTGTACACTCTAGTTGTGTTGTTGCGGTACGATGGAAGCCACAACTCTTCTCCTGGAGGAGTATTTGCTTCTCCAAAAGAAGCTACTATTATGTATGCAAGTGCCTGGCACAATTTATAGCAATGAAGACGTTGACAACGGCGACGATCATGAGGGCACGTGCCGTATGTTGAAGGCGGCGTCAGCTCCCGACTGGATAGCATGCAGCTTCTCCTTTTAAATGAATTGTGCGAGCTGGAGAAAACAAAAATTGTTGACGAAGCTCCTGAGCCACAGGCGCTGGTGGGTACGTACGCTCTGTTAAAACATTGAAACTGGTGCGCGACATTGCTCCGCTGAGATTCCAACACGCGTTAAAACAGGAAAGCGCCAATTTCGACGGCGCTTGCTGTTACGTCACGTTGCTCCGCCCACATCGCGCCGATCGTTGCGACTCAGCGACGGAAATTCCAACATGTTGGAATCCCGTCGCGGAGAGCCCGCGACGTCGCAGCGGTCGCTGAGCGACGGAATTCGCTGTGTCGCTGTGTGAAAATCGCGCCATGTGAAACGGCCTTTTTACGTCGATTCGCACTTTTTTCTGCCCTGTTGCGAGTGCGAAAAGGCTCGTCACTTCTCAGAGACCTCGCTGCGAGCTGGCCGCAGCCTAATTTAACGAAAACGGACTCTCCGTGGGCCGTAATGCTGGAAGCAGAATTAAGGAATCGATGACGCCGACCCGGAGAGACCTAGCTCAGCCTCGAAAAAGCGTCACCGTCGTTACCGCTGCGTCGTGAGCTGCCATGAGCAAGAAGGCCTGAATCCCCAATATCAGATTCTACCGTTTTCTTTCAAGGCCTCACGAAGCGGAGCGTCGACCGGGTGCGCTGGATAACTTCATTACCCCACTACGAGCAGCACAGGTTTGAGAGTTAAATGTGCTCATCCTTGACCTCAAGCCAGCACGTTGAGGCAGCGCCAGCAAGGCATTATTGATTACAGCACACCGATGTTCAAGCGCTGTCATTAAAAGCTACATCAAGCGAGCAGCGCCCGAGCTCGCGCTGCAGCGCGATTCTCACGTAGTACGTTACTGCGTGCTCATATGCATTGCATCAGTTATTTATCAGTTGCTAAAGGGACAGTTGGCCAGTACTACAGCGCAGGCATAGCTACTTGTCTAGCGGCATGCAGTCAACAAAGATTGCAGGAGGCCCGCCGTTTCGCGGCATGCTGAAAGACCGCTGCCGTCACGGCGCGTACCGTCGTGCGCTCGAAAAGTTCCGTACACATGATGTCTGCTTATCGCTGCTGTGAATTCATTTATAGCAAGCACTTTTCCTCCCGTTTGTGAGCCTGAATCTAGCAGCGTGCAAACCTTACCTGAAGTTACTCTTCGTACGCGACTCGCTTCACTTGCGATTGACACCGCACTTATACTTCGCCGCTTATTTCTTGAACGGCGTACAAGTATTCGGCGTTGCATAACTTCTTGCATTTACGTAGCTTGCCACCCCTGAAATAATCTTTGGTGCCTGATACTCGCTGCAGGCCGTGGTACAACACAACCGAAAGTGGCGGGTCCTTATTGTAAACGTGCTTCATAGAATAAAGACCAACTATAGAGAAGGGAAACTGTACCTTCCGCAGTGTTACGAAAATAAGAAGCGGCAGCGCATGTAGCTTACTGGGGTACCTGACAGATGGCGCTGCTCAAACAGGAAGCGGAAATCTTATTTTTTTAGTGCAAAATTCAATATGGCCGCTTTTTACCGGTCGCGTACGCTGTACTCGCCCGGCTGGCGTTGCGGCATGCCTCAGTGCCTTGCCGCTTAGCTTGTGCGTTCTAATTGCCTGGAGACCAAAGAGCTTCAACTGACGCCCATACAAACAAGCCGCAAGTGAGTGAACAGGACGTACGACTTTATTGGTCGAAGACGAGCAGTGCACCTTCTCGTACAAGAGCAGCAATAAAACTTGCATGTTGAGATACGCTGAAACAGTAAACGCGAGCTCGTAAACTGTTCACTTTCGTCATCGCACATGGTGGTCCGGTAACGTGCGACAACCAGCAGCGCAAGTAGAATGTGTCCCACCTGTTTGTACCGACAGTCACCGTTGAAGATTAGCAACTTGCATACCGAAGCAATCGGGTGACGCAGGCATCTGCTGCCGCACCCAACACATCAACATGGACTACCGTGCGTTTTAGCATTACTTCCTTTCCAACCTGCACGTTTATTTTTGTCTATCGGGGCCGCTAATATGTCACTGACACTCGGTGCCCCATTTTCTTTCAATATGCACAAGTCTGTTTCGTGGGCATCACCTTCGGCACCCACTTTTGCGAGCCTTTCCACTCAGGTGGCTATCAACTTCATACACTTCCGATCGTGTAAGCACGTATCCCAAATCGCAGCTCAGGAAGCCCACAAGCACAATTTGCCCACGACTGCAGCAGGAAATGACGGAACGGGGAGCACCAATCACGGTGCGTGTAAATTGGGAGTTTATGTCGCTGCGCGGACTGCAGGAGCAGGTGCTTATCTCGAGAGACTGCTTCCCAATGCAAATGACCAGGCCGCCACATCCAAGCAACGTAATACAGCGACCATAAACAAGTGAGATAACAGCAAAATGAGATTACGCATTCAATCACCGCATAAGGTTCAGACAATACACTATACATTGGCTAAGATCCACATGGTAACAGTAAGGAATGACGTACACGGGCCACGTAGGCGCATTCAGCAGTCCAGCAACAGGCACAGTGCTTGTGCTTGCCTTCGTTGGACATGGTGGTCTGGTAACAAGCGACAACAAGAAACGCAAACCGATTGGGCAGCATATTCCACCTGTTTGCACCGATAGTCATCGTTGCATTGCGAAGCATTCGGCTGACGAAGGCATCTGCTGCCGCAGCCAACACAAGGTAAATACATCTGGTAGCGAAGCTTCCATAGAAGCCCATACGTTCAAAACATGGCTGCTTACCGGCGGTTCATGGGGCTTAGCGCCATCTGTGTGAGGAGGGAACACTTGCGGCGGAAGAAAAAATAATTTGACGTCATATCCGTCAAAAAAAGAAGTGACGTCATTTTGTTCTCATAGGCGCGAAATTTGTTTTTGGAGGCCTGCCATTAGAGCTGTATATTCAATTGCCCCGCCATTCAACTTCATGGGCGTTCCGAGTTTTCAGCGCGAAAAGCGATGCCGGAAAAGATCAGCCGGACGGGTGTCGAAATCGCATCGCTGCACGGAACATACTTTCTTTGGAGGCCGACGAACGCTTTGGGCGTAGATTGCGTAGAGTGCTCGTCCTTTCGTCGGACGCCAATCCCGTCGGCCAGCGCTGTTGCACGAAAACAACTAAAGTAAACACGTATGTGATGGTAGCAACTCACTACTTTTGACTGCACAGGTTAAGAAACATTAAAACTACCCGCGTCACCAAATTCAGACAAACGTCGACATGCAAAACAACACAGCATGTGAGGGGGGCGCATTGTAACAGGTGAACTTTACGAGCGCGCCTTTCCACGCACTCCAAGAGTTGCATGGCATTGCAAGTGATAGCGGCGTCAACGCCCATTGCTATCGATGGGCGCTCTCACGGTGGGCCCTGAAAAAAGGTATTCAGTGATAATGATCTAGTAAAATACAGTTGTATCTTTTCTCCCCATGCGTATATAAAATGAATTAGGAATTTTATTTTCGTTGAATTAATATAACTGCGTCTCACTTTAATTTAAAAACGCTATTTATCTTTCCCAGTGTTTATTCCCTCCAAACATAGTCGCACTTCAATCGCTGCTCCCATAACCACCCTTGGTGATATCGGTGAAAATTGGTTCTGAACCGCTTTTCGCCCGAAGCTTCGCGACCTATGTGGATCGACCTTGCATCGACTACCCATGCCGCATTTTAGCGCTCCTTTCCAGCCTGCACGTTTCTTTGCTTTCGGGGGCTGCTAATATGTGGCTCACACTTGGTGCCCCACTTTTTCTCAATATGAACAAGTTGGTTTCTTGGGCACCACCTTCAGCAGCCACTTCTGTGGGCCTTTCCACCCATGTGGCTATCAACTTGATACACTTCGGACCATATAAACATGTATGCTGCTCCAGGGGCGGATTCAGGTTTTTTCTGGGGAGGGTCAGCTTCTTTCAACGATGATGATGACGATAGTAGCCTTTCTTATTTGCCGAAATTCCCCGTTTGTGCTCACGATAAACCCACGTTTTATACGTCTAGAGCAACACCTGTAGCCCACCGTGGTGGCTCAGTCAGCTCAGGCGTTGCGCTGCTGAGCACGAGATCGCGGGATCGAATCCCGGCCGCGGCGGCCACATTTCGATGGAGGCGAAATACAAAAACGAATACAAAATACAAATAAAAGTGAGATGATAATAATCGCTGTGAGCAGCCCAATTAACTAAAATTGAACAATTATTTTTTGTCGACTGCAGTAAGTGGGTATGTCTGTATTGAAAACTTGGAGGCAGTCGTGTTTCTTACGGCAGTCAATAAAAAGTTAATTATTCAATTTTAGTCAATTCGGCTGCTGTCAGCGATAATTATCATCTCACTTTGTGTCCCCCTGGCCACATAACTTATTTGCGCAGGTGGTCTTCCGTGCCTCCCAGTGCCTAATTTTAAGAAAACCATAATGCTTAATTTTGAACACCCGGTATATCTAGCCTGTATTGTTTCTTAAAATAAAATTTGGGATGATCTGTTGCAGGTTCGTTATAAATGCGTAAGCACGTGTCCGTCTTTGGAGTTCTGTTGGGACACCTTGTTTTCCTTAAGGAGATTCTTTGTGCTCGGCTGAGACACCTTCGTTTGCTTTGGAGCTCCAACGCGGCAACCAGTACGCTGCATGGTTGTTTACGATATGCGAATCACCGCGTATGTAGACTCACGACGCCACCTACAAGAAGAACGATGTGGTGTAGTAGCCGAGAGCGCGAGCCAGCGTCTTCATGCTTTGTTTCCCACACGACGTCATCCTTTTACACAAGGCGCGCATCTGCTCCCGTTTCTCTAACCACGCGACGCCATCCTTGGCCCGCAAGCTGGCGTTGGCCGCAGACGTCACGCTCCCCCACTTCGCAGCCGCTGCTCGAGACTGCGCCCCGCTCCGCGAGAACGCCCACTCAGGTAAACGGTTCCAGCGGCTTTGACCCTACTATGCTTAATGTACGGCAATAAAACTGCGAAGTTACAATGAAAAATTTGTAGCGTACGAACGGTGCTGTGCTCGTACTGGATATTGTCAACGTGTAACTGTGATCACAATGAGGGCTACAGTTAAAAAAGGTTGCCTATCCGTAGTTCTTAGTTTAGCTGTTAGTTGTTATTATTTATAAAGGGTTTGTCCAAAAAGTAATGTCAGTGAGTCGATTAAAAAGAAATTATTGATCAGATCGGTACAACACAATAAAATGTTTCAAAATAGGCTCCTCCTGTGTCGTTACATTGCTTTAGCGAGATTTCCAACCATCGAAGGCGTCACGGTAGGCCTCCTTAGGAATGTCCTTTAGAGCCTTGGTGCAAGCCTCTTCGACTTTGCCAACTGTCGCGAAATGATGTCCTTTCATGGGAATTTTCAAGCGCAGAAAGAAGAAGAAGCCTGGGAGAGCCATGTCAGGACTGTAGGGCGGCTGGGGAACCGTTGGCATCTTTCAATCGGCCAGGAAGCGGGTCACGAGGAAGGCGGTGCAGGCTGCATGGTGCGGTGTCATGGTGAAGTTTCCAATCGCCCCCGATATCAGGCCGGGTGCGATGAATCCTTCGTTTGAGTCGCTTGAGCACTTTCACGTAGAATTTGGCGTTCACGGTTGTGCCATGGGGTACAAACTCATGGTGGACAAGGCCACTGATGTCAAAGAACACAATCAGCACGGTCTTGACCTTTGACTTGCTAATTCTGGCCTTATTGGGGCGAGGGTACGCCGAGCTGCGCCACTTGGCACTTTGCCTTTTTGTTTCAGGGTTGTATTCAAACACCCAAGTCTTGTCACCTGTGATGACATTGCCCAAAACGTGAGGGTCACTTTCGCACAAGTCCCAAACCTCCTGGCACGTTTCAACTCGGTTCGATTGTTGGTCGTCCATTAACATTTTGCGCAAGATCTTCGCGCACACTTTTCGCATCTGAAAATTATTCGTCAAAATCTCGTGAACGGTACTTTTTGGAATGTTTACTGTCTGTGCCACTAAACGGACACTCAAACGAGGGTCTGAGTACAAAAGATCTCTCGCGCGCGTCACATTTTCGTCGGTGATGGTCGTTGATGGCGGTACAGCGCGGGCTTCATCGCTGACCTCTTCACAACCTTCTAAAAAGACCTTGTGCCCCCGGTAAACTTGACATTCTGACAAACACTTATCACCAAAAGCTGTCTTTATCACAGGAAAAGTTTCCACTGCAGACTTGCCGAGTTTCACACAAAATTCGATGGCAATCATTTGTTCCAACGAGCGCTGCATTACGGCTTGCATGGTAAATGAAAATCAGTTGACGAAAAACCTTGTCCTTACTCTCCAGATGGTCGCAGACGACTGAGCGACCAGGCGTGCGTAAGTTAACTTCCCCCTTCACCAATCCCAGCTGGTCTTAGCACGCTGCGACGTATAGTCGCTTCACAATATAATCACTGACATTACTTTTCGGACAAACCCTGTATATGAACACTTCAGCAAGTGATCTCTTTCATTAAGCAGGTTGGTCGCGGAACCGATGACAGCCAATGAGGCAACCGATGACACCCCAAGGGGCAACTAAGTTGATCAGGCGCGAAGGCGCTCGCGCGGACATCCGCGTGCTTTGCAAAAGGGACGTCCCCTCGTTCATTCGACGCCACCGACGGGACGAGTAAGGCACCGCCGGCGCCAGGAGGTCCAAGGTGTTCATGAGAAAAAATAACTACGGCAACTTCGCGACACCACACCCCGACGGAATACAACTAAGCTTGTGAGCGACCTAGCTTTACTTCTACATGGCTGATATTAGTGGTACTCACGAAAAATACTTTTGAAGAATGCTGGTGGCCATATTTTTCTGCGACAGGGCCATCCCCCTGTCAGCGAGGAGGCGATAAAGAAATCTGAGGGCGGGGGGGTCAGGACATCCGGACATCCCCCCTGGATCCGCCGTGCCTGTGCTGCTCTCTCTTAACGCCAAATCACGGCCAACGAAGGCCACAAGCAAAATTTGCACACGAATGCAGCAGGAAAGGACGGAATGGGGAGCACCAATCACTGTTCGTGTAAATTGGGAGTCTATGTCTCTGTACGGGCTGCAGGAGCAGGTGCTTACCTCGAGCGACTGCTTCCCAATGCAACTTACCAGGCCCCCCAAATCCGAAAAACGTAACATAGCGACCACGACCAAGTTTCTGCAACCAGATTCTGCAATCAACCACTTCAGTGTAGCTTGCGCAAAAACCCAGGCTTATGAACAAGAAGAGCAGTCCTGAACGAGACCAAGAATTATATATTGGAATGAGAAAGCTTGCATTCAAGAAAGCCACTCTGCTCTGCAAGCAGTGAAGGCCAGTAACATTAAGAAAATTGAAATGCTACATAGCACACGCTGCAAAGGTTAATGCAAGACACATGCCGATGCCGATCTGCTATATTTCAGGAGAGGAATTTAACATGGCAACGTACAGTAGAGAATACTCCTACAAAGATGTTATGCTAATAGACAATGACGGGCCTTAAGTATGAGCAAAGAATCAGTTCACCTTTATGTTTGGATAAGGAAGAAGAATGATATCTAGCAAGAATTTGGAATGAAAAAGCTTGCATTCATAGAAAAAATTTATACTTGGCACAAATTAAATTTGACAAGGCTAGGAAGCTGATTAAGGAAGGGCAAACTGATGGAACTCTTTTGGCCAGCATCGTCCATGCTTGTTCAGAGGTTGCAGGCGCATCTGAACACGAAGAATTTCTTTTGCTGAGGTACCTGGATGACTCTGCCAATATCCGTGCTGGTGGAATGATGGCTGAGGCTCTTTTCAGTCTTGATACAGTCCTACGTAGACTTGGTATATATCATCCAAATACTTCTGGATCCGCTTCTTTGTTCGTGGTGTAAAAGCCTATAAGAGCCTGATATTTTTGTTGCTATTAGCCAACATCGCGATAATTTGGGATATATTAAGTACCACGTCACCGCAAGGTAAAACCGCAGTGACTCACCGCACAGAGAACGCGTTTGCCGGCTTTGAATACGGGTATTTTGTCTATTTCCTTCTAGCTCGCCTTTTCCGCGCTTACGCGGCTGTTTGAGTAACACATTCCGCGCGCCTACTTCATTTAGTTATGCATGGAATGAGCAACGTGAACGTGCTGCAGAAGAAAATGAGCTGGAGACCACAATAATAACCAAGAGAACGTAGCAGATATGGCTAGCTCATGCTAACGCTTTTACACCCTATCGTTTCCTTTCTTTTATTTCATGCATTCGATTTGCTTTACTAGACTGCATCGCGCGCTCTGTTGTTTCTTTATTAAGGCGAAATCCTTAACTGGGCTCTTGGGAAGTGGAATGTGTCTGTTGGCCGATGCCGCGGTACCAAAAATAATTACAAACAGCGTAACTCTCGCGGCTCGTTCACTTGGTATATAAACCAAAGTATAGTGTGGAAAGGCACAAATTTAACTTGACATACTTTCACTCACGTCACGATTAACGATAACAATAGGACGTGTGGTCATATGACGACGGCCAGAGATCCCTCTGATGCTGTGGGTGTGACGATAAAAACATGTTGAATGCCAATCTCGATCTCAACGTGTCGAACATACCCATATATCATGAAGAACTGAGAGCACAGGTAAAGGGTAATAATAGTAATGGTAATGTCTGGGGTTTTACACCCAAAAATCACAATATCGCTATGAAAGACGCCGCAGTGGAGGGCTCGGTTAATTTCGACCACCTGGGGTTCTTTAACGTGCACCTATGTACACGGGTGTTTTATGCATTTCGCTTCCATCGAAATGTAAGCCGCCGTGGCCGGGAATCGAACCCGCGTCCTCGAGCTTAGCAGTCCAACCTACCAAAGCCACTAAGCTACCACGGCGTGTAGGCAAAGGGTACACGAGAAATATACGCGGCAAAAAACAAGACCAACCAAAATAAATGAAACTCTAACAGTGCAACATTGTGTACGTACGCCTCATTTCATAATTAGGAGCGAACGTCAGAAAACGAACATGATGGATTACGTATGTGCAACTCGTCTTTCGCCTTCTTGTGTTGCAATAGCGCAAACGCTAGGCGAAGTTTAACATGAAAGTAACTTTAGGAATATTTATTGCGTATGCTCGCTGGTTCATACACAACAAATATACTTACTGATCAATAACTACGTACTTGTAGTTAGAGAATGAAAGAGGCAACAAATCACCAGACCATAAACTTTTCATTTTTTGCTGTTATTGAAGGTAACTATTTTAGGGATATGTAGAATAAATAGCGATATTTGTAGTGCATCAAAGACAGTAATTTTCAAGATGATTTTCCACTCAATATAATGCAAGCAGAAACATCGTCAAGCGCCATGAATGCTTGTTAGTTTACGTAAAAATCACACTTACGAAATAACTATGATGTAATGAGAAGTTACATGTCTGTAATTTCAGGGAGGATTCACGGATTATTAAGACAAGGCTATTGCAGTAATAAATATTACATAACAAATTAGTAAATGGCTTGGCCAGTAGTAGCTATCTATTCATTTCAATGTAGAAAAAAATATATTTGTTTAGCTATATTGGCTGGATCAAATGGCTTTTCTTTCGAATGTTCGAATTTGAAAAAAGCTTCGCTCACGGTGAACCTTAAGGTACATCATGCGCGAAGTTTGTATTGAAGAGATAGCGTACAGCAAGAATTGTTCGTGTATGCAATCTCTGAAGCGAAATAAGCCAACAATATTGCGGCGTTAAGGCCGTCTTAGCTATTTCTCTTGCCTCCTTTACACCTTCTCACTCTGCTCTGTTCATAAGAAAATATTGTCGTGGCTAAGAAATATTCGAAGAAATACATATGCATATAGCTGTAAAACACTACTGACCGTGAGCGAAAAGCGCGTAATGGTGAGCAAAGCGGTCACTGCACGCACGTAAGTATTTCACTTGACGGCGCGAGTAATTTACTTTTTTCGTTACCCTTATCCTTGAAAGCATGGTGCTATTGCCCGCGTACCCATGCGAATAACGTTTCTTTTTTTTTTGTTCTCTCCTTGCGCGGACTCATTTAGCGCGTTTCTACGCACGCACAGTTACCGTAATACCGTTCCCGAACTCTAGCGCCGGAGCTAGGCCGCGCTGATGATTTTGATACGTTAGTTTTTGCATTATCTTGCTGCCGAAGCACAAAGAAACGCACAAAGATGGGTAAGCTCCATGCAGCACCACACTGTTGAAGTTAAATAGAGTTTAAGTGTTCTGCGTGTAAAATGAAAGCAAAACATACAGCGCGTAGCAGACGACCCTCGCTTGCCGCGCGCTTCGCGAGGGGAGCGACTAAATCCCCACCAGAACACACCAGTGTTGCCAGATCTCGTCTTGTGCGGTTCCCTAGATTTGCGAGGCGGAGATGTTTCCTAGTGAAGTCACGCGACTGCGTGCTGCGCTCGCCTTCTTATCGCCTCCCCCTTCTCGTACGTGCGTGCGCCAGATTTCAACGTGTGTGCACGCAGGAGATGAACGTGGGCGCAAGGTTTACACTTGCTGCTTATTCAGAAGAGAAATGAAACTATGTTTCATTTATTCATGAGAAATCTAAGTTAGCACGTGTTATGACGGGGTAAGTGCTACGACCAGTCGCCTATATAGCTGAGGCCAGCTATAGGCGACATGGTCATGGCCGTCTGGTGTTGAGCGATCGGGCCGTGACGAGACGCTCTCTCGACTCGTTCTTAACGCCTCTTATGCATCCGCCCCCCCCCCCCCCCCACCCCATTCTTAAAATCATTTTCTGTTACGTTAGTCACTGTCGCACTCTTCAACATTCACCTGATGTTTAACGGCGTGGCGGCGCCTAGCATTCCTATGTTTGTTTCTGTTCGTGAACTTCGAGGCCATTTCCCTACCTGCCCTCCCAGCTGTTTCTTGTGGCGGTTTCTTAGCTTCCCTGGCCCAGCACAACCGTCCTTGACATACCTTGCCGTGCGCAAATCAGCGTTCTGTAGGTCGTTCGATCTTGTCGATGCTCAACACATTTAGCAAATGTAATGCTATCTATTCTGCAAGGCAGTTGCTAAACTTATGGCGGTGCAGTTTATTTTGCAATCAGCATGCCATCAGCACTGCATGGTTTCAGCTAGCAGGATGACATGAACGATTATTGTAAAAATTTTGCACATCTGAGAAAACTCGATCTCGGTTCCGTTTGTGCCTTTGCATATTCTGCATCTCATAGCAGCACACACTGCGCGACTTATCGATTCACAAGTTCAAATAAAGTCAGCCTATCACCTGCGTTGACAAACGCGCTGACGATCTACAGGTGCATTGCAATAGTCGATTTACTTTTTCGACCTGCCACGCGGACTTCCCGTAGCTCTAACCGGCAACAGCTCACTGGTTCCAAAAAAAAAAACGGAAGATCGTGTTTCTAACGTGACTTTTTGGAATCATGAGGTTAGTGGGCGCACAGATGTGAACGAACAGATTGCGCAATTTGAGAACACACACAGAGCCTGCACCTTTACCGCGGAGCGACCTAAATTTCTTGTCAAATAAACACACACACAGGTTAATGCGAATAACCGATTCCTTATCGCGCACAATCGACCACTTACATACACAAAAAGGGTCAACAATCGTCGCCACCAAGACGATTCATCCAAATGATCGCATATGCCACACAAGACATAAGGCATCGACGAAGATGAAGTTGTTGACAGTCCTAACAATCTCCCCGTGAATTCATGTGAGCGCTCGCGAGATAACGCAATCCTGGCTAAAACAAACAAACAAACACAGAAATTATTATAAACAGAACAATGCGCATAGGCAGGTCCATCATTAATCATATGGGCAGCAGCGAAAAAATATGCACAGCGAGTTTCACTTCGCCTCTTCAAGTGGTCGACTTGACTAGGGAATTTCGGCCTCCATTCTGGGTACATAAAAAAGCTAGTTTTAGGGAGCGGCCCAGAGTTGCCAGCATGATGTTTTATATACCGCTAACCTTGGGCGATGTTGCGGTCGGTATTTAGTCTCGCGCCTTCGCGAGCGCGAAAAGCCCACGGGTGCGGAGCAGCAGCGGCGCGCCGCGGCCGTTCACAGAAAAAGGCACTCGGCGGAGCCGGTGATTTGGACACTCTCCCATATTCTACGTCACTCTACCTAAAACCCCTCGATCCACGCGCCACCGCCGCTTTTGCTAAGTAGCGCTACAGTGTACTACTTCTAGTACACTGTAGTAGCGCCAACCTTTCATATGCGCCGCTGTTCCCTGATTCGTCGCTCAAACCAGTTCCGCTTCCGCAGTTTCCGCTTCCGGGGTTTCCGTTTCCGGTATTTCAACTTACAGGATTTTCGGTTCCTGAATTTTCGCTTGTTGCACGCTCGCCGCCTCGCACTACGGTTGCTACCGTACTCGCACCCCCACGCAGTAGTGACGTCGCTTCCGTTAAAAACGGAAGCTGGGACTACGTAAGTTCCGCTTGACGCCGGAAACTGAGGGGGTGAGCGAGGGAGAAGCGTGGAGGAGGAGGGTAGGTTGGCGGTACTTAACCTGGTCGGCGAAAACGCGTATGGAGGGGCACTAACTCTACCCAGAGGCTCTGAAGTTCAACCTGGTTCAACCATGGGTGTTCTGTGGTTCAACTTCGTACGGAACTCGCTTCACTTGCGATTGACACCGCGCTAAAACTTCGCCGCTTATTTCTTGAACGGCGTACACGTATTCGGCGTTGCATAATTTCTTGCCTTTATGCAGCGTGCCACCAGTGAACAAAATCTTCGGCGCCCGATATTCGCTGCAGGCCGGGGTAAACACAACCGAAAGTGGCGGGTCCATATTGTAAACGTGCTTTCCCAAGCAGACGACCGATTGGTACTACCCAGTTCAGGACAGAGGGCGCTCTTTATAGATGGATGGTTGGATGGATGCTATGAGCGTCCCCTATGAAACGGGGTGGTGGGTTGCGCCACCAAGCTCTTAATAATTTGCCTAATGTCCTACCTTTATTTTTGTGAAACACACAAATACAAAGAATGCCAGGCATCAACCTTTTTGAACCATTACTGGGAATTCTGTTTCTGTACGTATCCTGGTGTTTGTGGTCTCCCTACTTTTCTGCCACCAAACCTCCAACCGCCTCTTCCTAATCTCTACACCTGTCATGTTTACCTTGCTCGTGCTATCCCGGAACCCAAGGACTTCAAGGAAGTCAGAGGAGCCTAGACTTGCAGCTGGGTAGATTTCTTCACATTCCAGTAAAACATGTTGCATCATTTCTCTAGCCACAGCCAAAGTAAGCACATGCGGCTTCGACCTTGGTGTACTTCGCTTTATAACTGCGCGTTCTAAGGCATCCTGATTGTCCTGATCTCGCTTCGAAAAGTGAGGAGCTTCCCTTTGAGTTTTCATAAATTGTTTCTTTCCTGATTTCCTTTGAGGTAGTTAGTCATAGCAGGTTTGTTTTCCATTGCCGCCACCCATAACCTTGTCTCAGCCTCTCTAACGTTGCGTTTGACGTTCTTTGTTGCCGTGTTGCTGGCCATACCGGTCGCATATTTGCTGGTAAGCTTCCTAGTTCTTTTTCTTCACTTTGAGTCAATGTTTTGCCTGTGCAAATACCTGAACACTCTTGCACCCCATCTACTTTCTTCCATTTTCCTTAGTCGTTCTTCAAAATCAATTTTACTGTGAGCCTCCCTCGTTTCAAAATTTGTCCAGCCCATAACACCCTGCACAGTTTTCTTCCCGTGGGCGCCCAACGTGAGGCGTCCTACTGACCTTTGGTTGCCATCGAGTCCTGATTGTACCCCTGACCTCAAGCAAACAACCGCATTTCCAAATGCAAGCCCTGGAACCATGACACCTTTCCACATACCCCGGAGCACCTCGTACCTATTGTGTCCCCATAGCGCTCTGTGTTTCATTATGGCCGCATTTCTCTTCCCTTTTGCTGTTATTGTTTTCTCCTGTGTCTCCAGATATCTATCGCTTTCGTTTATCCATATACCAAGGTATTTGTATTCTTTCACCCGAGGTATTTCCTGGCCCTGAATCAACACTGTCTGTTCACTGTTTTCATTAGCACCTAGGGTGCCTCGATGCCCAGCGCCGTATTCAGGGTGGGAACACCCACGCTTTTCGGCGCCATCTTGGTTCTTTTCAATACGGAGGCGCTGGGCGTGTGGCGGCTGCAGATTAACCATTGGGCAGAGAGAAAGGGCGGCGGGCGTGCTAAGGGCGGTACCGACGCGATTTAAATGCAGATTTTCTGCTTTACCATCTGATAAACAGTTTGCTTGCATGGAGTGCTCGTTTCAAAAGAGGTTGTCCGACACTTTTCGCGTGTATCGCAACCTGAAGGTAGCACGATTTGTTTGTGAGGTTACCCCTTTTTTATTTACTCATTTCACTGGTAAACGACCCACAAATATTACTAGAATTGCACACTTGATGAGATGTTAAGTTTCAACTCTTTTACTAGTAATATTGCTTCTTAAGGTTTTCCCGTCATATTTATGAAACTGGGAGAAAAATTTGGAGACGTCGCGTGACTAGGCCTGCAGCAGTTCATGTGACCGCTGAAGAAGAAAAATGCATTGAGAACAGTTTTCAACAAACACAATTTATTTACAAAAGTAAGCACTAATTAATCCACTTTATAAGCTATCAGTGAGGTTATATGGCTAAAATGTGGTCGGCCCTACTGCACGCTCGTACCTGCTACAGTCTTGCTAGCATAACACTCATGTACCTTTTCAGGAGTGTCAAGCCATCGCAGATACATGCGGAGATGTGTGGACACAAATCGCTCGTTTTCCCATCACATCTTTGTGCTGATAACATGGGTTTTCTGGCAAGGTTACATTATTTCCAATAATTTCCTTGGGGGCTTTCAATCAATTTCCTTCAGGGCAAAATACTTAAGAACAACCTCACATTAAAAACAAGAACCAGAATTCGTCTGTTTGCATAAACTAAAATTTGCCGCCTTGGACATAATCCTTTAGTTGAGCAAGGTGGTGTTCCTGTCCAGGTTCTTCAGCCGCTAGCATGTACGTACATACACACAGAGCAGTGTTCCACAGTGTGGATAATCGGCTTTAAAGGGACGGATAACCGCTCAGAACATGAATTGAGATAACCCCGCGGATGGAAAGATCGTCTATCATATTGGGTAGAACGGGCCCTGCTTTTCTCATTAAACGTGGATTTATATTTTAAATTCTTCACTAAAAGTCGTGAAAAATGAGCTTTGGCGCCCCATGTGGCAAAAACATGAACCTATTTAAGAGGTCTACCACATGACTTTCTACCAGTTTATGCTGTTCTTGGTCTTTTTATTATTATTGAAATGCAGTATCATTCTTTCTATTAAAACTTTTTTCCAACTTACAATGTGCATAAGCCTTCGTTTGTAGTGAGTAGAAAAGTGGCGATGCCTTCGCCTTCGATGATTGGCTTGGCTCGTCTACCGACTGAGCAACGATGACAGGGGCCAGCCAGCCATGACTTGGGGGTGTACTTGCCAAAAAAAAACGCGGTGCAGCTATAAGAAAGGTCTGTACAGCAACGCAAACTTATTGTAGAGGTCTATTTATCTTTAAATGTGGCTCGAAATTGACAATATAGGTGGTTAAACACAGTTGCGCTTCCTCCAGTGAAAGCAGGACGATGGGCGGCTTTCACAATTTGCGAGGCGGGCTATCGGCATCACTATCACTTCTCAGCGTTGCTGGAGGAGGGACGCTTATTTTTTTAGAGGCTGCTCAGATCGAAAAATTCTGCTTACAAAATATCCACGCACTTTTGGAAGTAACCGCTGCATGGGGGTGTAAACACTACCGAGGGTGAGCTTTACGTTGCGCCATAAAAAACTGGGTCCATAAATATCGGTTGTCAGTCCCTTTAACAAAAAGCCTGCCAAGTGGGCGAGCACATCTTCCCCAAGAGAAGAAACTTCCTCTAAGTCGAGAATGAAGTCACTTCTCTCATCACTCTCTTCCGACTGAGTGATGCTTTGTGCTTGTTTAATATTTACTAATAAAAATCGACCAGGTAGGTACTGTCATCGATCGCGTATCCAGGAAACGAGTTTACAAGTGCCCCAATACTTCTAGCTACAAGAAAAAGTCAATTCACAAACGTCTAGAATAAATCTACGCCGTTGCAACAAGTCAAACACGGCGATCACACCATACTGCAGCCTTATATATATATAATCACTAGAAAAGGCACGCCAACATATACAACCAACTTCTCTGCGAGAATGAAAAAGATTACAAAGGGACATTATCCTTAACAAAATCATGATCCTCACTCGCATATCTTCGTTGTGTCCGTCTGTCACGTTTTACTTGCGCTGCCCTTTTCTTGTTCAACGTCGCGGGGGTAACAAAATACCCACGGCTCTTTTGCGGTCGATGCAGTGCACAGAGCGACAAACAGCCCGTCTTGTTTCGTCAACAAGCACGAACATCACAAGGGACTACACAAAACACGAGCTCTCGCACTAAAACGCCACAAAGAAAGCAAATGGAGCGCGCGTCCGTTCAGCTCGACAGCCGGCGCGAAAGAACCAACATGGCGCCGAAAAGCCAGAGCGGCGGCGCGCGGCGGTTCAAAGGCTGTCCCCACCCTGTTAAGCGGCGTTGGCATCGAGGCGCCCTATTAGCACCTAGGGTGCCTCGGTGGCAGCGCCGTCGTTCAGGGTGGTGCCATCCTTTGACCGCCCCCGCGCCGCCGCTTTCTCGCTGCGACGACATCTTGAATCACAGCGAGCGGTTGCGATTGCTTGGTGCCGGTGCTTAGTTCGATACACAGTGCGCGCGGATGCTTCGCTGACGCTTCTACTTGCTGGACAGTGTTCAGCCGCATGAATGACAAGCTTGTCAAGTGCATCGAGTCGACATGACGGGCTGTTGTGTTCCCAAGTGCACCGGATCGACGCGTAAAGGGCTTCGTTGTTTACGCTTCCCCCGGGACCCAGAACGAAGGAAGAGATGGGAAGCCCAAGTAAAGCGGTATCACTGGAAGGCAACGGATAACTCCTACATTTGCGAGGTAAGTGTCAAGAAAGTTTAGACTATCGCACCGTGTTTTTCATTTAAATAAGAAAGTATTCTCTGATCCTCGCTCACGTACCTACGTTCGCTCACGAACTAAGCACTGCACCGATGCTGTCTGCGTAGCCTATGGTTTGCGAGCGCGCGTCGCATAGGCTTTCGCCGTTTTGATCGGCGCAGTCTATGCGAGTAGTACCCTTATTTTAAGGACTGACGAAAATGATTCGCCGCGAAATAGTCTTACATTAGCTACAAATCGTCATGTAAACCACCTATTTTACTTTTGCATGGGAAGCACACATCTTGTGTCTCTTGTTTCTTTTTTTTCACAGTTTCTTTTTTTTTGCTACTGGTTATTTGGGACTAAAGAACGCAGTGCTTCTTCTGGGGAGAGCGGCTGTTGTGTACGTGGCAAGCGAAGCATTGTGATTTTCTCTGATTTCTCAGCACATATCTTGCGGATCTCAGGTTGTTACGTTATATAGCTGATTTTTTAGACAAATATATTTGTAGGGTGGTGCTCGTAAGCCGATGGTCATTCGTGCTCATTCCCGATCGTAGTGGGTACTGTGACGGTCTTTAAATGCCTGTGCATGGTATGCCCAGGTTTGTAGAGTTAAGGGGCATCATGGGACCAAAATGTTTCGGCGCTTTCTCGCATAGTCTGTTGTAGCCTGTGCATTTCTTCGAAACGTGTGAAGCGAAATAATACAACATTACTTCCGCGAAAATGTATTTTTTAGCACTGTAATGGGTTCACTTTATTTACAAGGCAACTTTTCATACCAATAATAACTTTTGTTGTTTTACTTGTACTTAGAAACACTTTGAAGAGGACCAGTACGAGGGAAATCCACAGGATGGGCGCCGTCTGTTAAAGTCAACAGCCCTACATCATCATGGACTATATTTTCGAAGTGAAAAACATTACCAATCTGTATTTGACTGTCTTAGTTTTATTTACGGTTTTTGTACGCGGTATGTATGCAGTGCTGTTTATTTTTTCAATGTAGTTATCAGGTTCTAATGGCTATTTATAAAATGTTCTGCACTCGCCATCGATGTGTTTGGCTGATACGACGTATTCGATGGTAGCTGATGTATTCTGGCTGGATATCTTGATTAATATTACCCGCGGTTGCGTTTTCTTGTTTGTATTCTTGTTTTCTATTTATATTGTGTGTAATAAGGTTGATGTACTCACTTGAAATCCCCCCATGTAATGAATAAATTAAAAAAAACTCTCCCTATCCCTAATTGTGTGTGTCGAGCCTACCTTGCGAATTTTTTTATCTCGTCTTTCAACATAACCTTCAGGCGCCACACAGTGCATATAATTTTTCATGTACATATCTCTTTCTTGATTGACTGTACTAGACATTACTAAGTAAATGTATTTTGTGCGTCGTTTCGTTTTTTGTGTGTACCACGCAAGATTGACACAGACAAGTTACGTTACATTTTTCTCTACAGCACTAACTAAACCTTATTTTCACATCGCAGTTATTTTTACATCAGCTTAATCCTGTCAGCACACAGTTTTGTGGACAAAAAAAAACAAAATTGCGCGTAGATATCGTCAAATAATTGCAACGAACGCGAAGAGCACGCGCAACGCAAGGGAAACTAACCGCCGTGCGCGAGTGGCTGGCTACGGTAAAGGAGGCGTGATCACGTGTAAGCCAAAATACAACAGCGAAAAAGAAAAAATTCCACACACAGGGGGTCGCAAACCTTATATACCAAGCATCGAAGCGCAAAAAAATTGTGCGTATTTCAAACATACACACGGCATATTAAACGTGATTGAATTAGGCAACTTGGGGCATGTTCCCGGCTCCATACATTTACGTCTTCGACCTTCAACGAGTTAACGGCTATTGGTTATAAAGATGTGCAGATGCGATACCGATAAAAAAATCCTCATCAAGGCAAAGAACTTATAAGCGCGCCGCGAGGAGCACTATTTATGAACGCGAGCGTAGCTGAGTCTGCGCTCGTGGAATTCAATATGGTGGCGCCAGCGGGGTTGTCTCCACCCTGAACGGCGGCGCTGGCATCAAGGAAGTTACAAAAAAACTGGTCTGCGGAGCGGTAGTTTTACGTTTGTAAGGGAACATCCAAGCTCTGCTGAACGGGATGGTGAACGCCTGCGTCGCACGAATCGTGCGAAGCAAAAGTCAGGAGTAACGTTTCACGTGTATGTAGCACGAAAAAGCCTTCAATCGCTCGACCATTGCTGTGCACTATCTCCGTCGAGGAGCGCTGTTGTACATGAAATCTACCTTTTAATTGGTGAATATAGGCCGAAACAAGCTTTTTTCTGCATATGTTTGTGCGACAGGTTCCCGAAAGAGAAAGCGCTGCGTGACGCATGGCAGCCCGCTGTTCGCAGAGATGGCTGGGCGCCTAAAGATTCGGATGTTCTTTGCTCAGTGCACTTTGAAGAGGGTTGTTTTGACAGGTTTGATCAAACGACAAGGCTGCGACAGGGCAGCATTCCAACCATTTGTCTAGTGTTCTCCGCACATCGGCATAAAAAAGCGAGTTGGTAATAAATGCTTGCTGTTCGTATATATTTCTGATGCGCTTGCATATGAGATTCCGCATGTCGAGAGGAATTATTTACTACTTAGTTATATAAAATGATACAGCTCTCAGAGCTGGCGGACGTCGTAGCTGCGTCTCCAGTAGCGCACCCAGGATCTCTGCCAGGGGGGGGGGGGGGGGGGGTTGACAGTTTGCCAATACCATCTAAACAGCGCTAATTTCACTTTCTTCTGGGGAAATTGTCAAAAAAAGCGCTTTTTGCGAGTGTGCAGACGATTGCGCGTCTTACATCTTAGTTGCAGTACTCAAATGCGTAAGGAAAGAAAAGGGGTTAAACAAAAGAGGGGGGTTAAGTCGGCCTCAGGGGGGGGGGGGGGGTTACAACCCCCGAATCACCCCCCGTCGGTGCGCCACTGTGCGTCTCACAAGTTGACTGTTTATAAGCGTGGCACGCAACTGTTTCGCATCAAAACAAGAAAATAACTGACGTAACTGGTAAATAAAGAGTATTGCCAGTCACATATCGTGTGTGTAACAATACGATATGTGCCTGGAGCAACAACAGTTCTTGTGCAGCCATAGGTATCCTATCTCGGCGTAATTTAACTTAGGCTGGATCGCGAATATTACTGTTTTCTGAGATGAAGTTGCTGTTGCATGCCGTCGTGTAAAGTTCTATGCAAATCAGAGTGCATACAAATTCGTCTATTGCGGACTCACGATATTTACAATATTTAAAAGCCATTATTCGTAGTTACTGAACCGTGCGCCTTAAGAAGTGACATTATCAACATGCCTTTAATTTTGGGCACTGGTGCAGTTTTTTTTTGTTTTTGCGCAGCCAAAAATATGTTTGTTTTGATGTGTTTGCATTTTATGTATGCCCGTTTGGTATTGTTTTCCTACAGTATACACTGTGATGCACCAGGTAGTTATGCAATATTTTATTCATTTTTTCCACCATGTTGTTTTATGCTTATTTTTATCAAAATAGCCAGGACATAATAAACATTTATTTACCACTTTACTGATTTCACCTTGTACTTCGTGTGTCTTCGGTAATCTGGCAAGCTCATGCGCATGAAACGCGTTACAGCTTCAGCCCACGTATTCTTGCATTAACAAACTGCCTTGTGCATTTGTCCTGAGCCTGACATGACAAAGATTACTGGGGATTCCTGATCATAGAACTAGGCGACATGAAAGCCCTAGCGTCGCTAATTCAATGATACGACGGCCGCTTTCCACTTCTTTTACGGAGTCTTCGTCACTTTATTTCGTCACAATTTTTTCAGCAAAAAGTCACTCTAAATTCGCCTAATTCACCTCTCTGTGCACGCATTATCGCCTCAGTTCAATTGCGTAATCACTTTTAGAATGTTAAATGTGGCTTTCTCATCATCATCAATTAGCCCAGCACCGCGTGTTCTTCCCATCATTACCTTTCGTTACACTCCTATCACCCAGCTAAACCCCTTTAATCCACGATTATTTACTCCTAATTCAACATTATTACAGTCTCAACACACTTCATTCATCTATCTATATTCATTGTTACTGCAGTTCACATGCTTAATTATTATTGTATACTTAGTATTGGTATTGCGCGCGCAATCGCCTCTTATCCTAAGAGGATCATTTCGTGTCAACAACACGGTTTTGAAACGGCTTTGAGACGGACACCCCACCATGAGGTATGCATAAAAGGCTGTCGCATTAAAAAAAACATCTGCGCTAAATAAATCATAGTAATTCTCCCGCTTTCATGATAAAACGCCACCACGAAATCGCACTGGTTACGCTACCAGCGCGCAAGCAGCGCTCGTTCTTGCCCGGAGCAAGATAGCCGCTAACCAGTTTCCCAGGCTTCAGCCGCTCGCATAGGCGCGCATAGGGGATCTCCATTCCAGAAGTTTTTATTGCGATAGCAATTATATGGACACTTCCACCGGATTTCTGCCGTCGGCGTCGCCGTCGCCGTCGTCGTCGCCGTGAGGTTCCGTATAGATAAAATCTTCGCCGCGCGCCGTATGCCCGAGCAAAAGCGTGCGGGGACGCACGCTGTCACGGAGAGCGAACGCACTCAATCTTCCACGCGCAAGCAAGGAAGCGAGAAGCGAGCGCCGGAGGGAGCGTAGGGGGGGGGGGGGGGGGGGCGCATTTCTACTCTGCCAACAACCGCGCTCGTCGCTCGCTCGCACCGTCTCTTGTCTCCACACGGCTCTGACCTTTACATTCGCCGCTCCGTTTCCGTTGAAGCGATAGACCGCACGTACCTTCCCCGTTGCGGCGTATATGCGCTTGCTGCCAGCGTTTTGACAGTCGTTGTCTGCAGTCATTCAGTGTGATCTATTCATGTTTGTTTGTGCGCGCTCACACCACAGTTAGTAATAGTAGGGCCACATTTTCCAACGCACGCTACACATGCAATGCTGCCCGGATCGGCAGTGCAGCGCTACAGGTGTGTCCCTTCGCACGCGCTGCCCACGGGCAGCGCTTCTGATCAACACCACCGTTTCACACGCGCCTTCTCGTGGTCATCGAGTCTCTCTTCATGTCGGTCTACTTACGCCGCAGCACACCTGCTTACTTAATCAGCTCATGTTTACTACAATTCATATTGCTACCAAAGCCGCTCACCTTACTTCGTATGACATTGCTGTGTTGCTATCGCATTCATTGCTTCGCCCTTAGGGCGAAACTGTGACATTTTTTTATAACCTCCTTGGCTGGCATCGAGGCACCCTATTAGCACCTAAAACCCCTATATATAAAAGTAGCGTCACGCTTTGAAGAATGCCGCCGCCTCCTCGCACACCCTGTCTGAGGCCGACGCCGCGTCGGTATTGGCCTAATGGCATCACGTGGACCGTCGAGGCCCCGGCCGCTGGCTGCGTTTGTTTACGATCGCGCTCCATCGCCATTTTCGCCCGAGAAGCGTCTACCGACTGGCGAGGAGCACGACGATAGCGACGAACACAGTCGGCGATCGTCGAATCTGATCAGCGGTGAAAGATAAACAAGTGCACGTGTTTCGAGCGGTGTAGGCGGCGCAACGGTCGAAAAAAGAGCGCGAAAGAGAGGAGAAACGAGGAGGAGGGAAGGCGGAGGAGGAGAGTGTCGCTACTTTTTATATATAGCGGTTTTATTAGCACCATTTTCGTAACGCCCCCTGGACAAAGCAAGAGCCCCGTAGTAGAGTACACTCTACCCATTGTAAACACACAAAAACATGGAGGAAGGAAGTTTTGTTTCCTTCCTTCATGCACAAAAAGAAGCAGGATAGGTTTGAGCGGTGGCGCTGCTTACCACTCTTGATCGCGCCTACATGCTGGGTTGCATTTCTCCGGCACAAACAACGGTACGAGTGGCTGCAAATGGCGGAATGGGAAGGAATCGGCGCTGGATTGTCAAACAAGTAAGTGATTTAAGTGTCCTTTTTTCGTTCTTGGTGCACGTCGCGCATGGGAAATGCTCCGCGATGGCCGGTGATGGGCTCAATTGTGTTGTGTGAGCACACTCTTTAACAAGATTCCGTGGCTATGAGGATTGACAAAGCGACATTGCGAGTCCGTGATAAAAGAGGTGTTGCATTTATTGTGTTGAATGCATACTCATTACAACTGAGACGCGTAGGCAATATAAGCTGCGTTGACGCCTCTAGCAGCTCCTTTGTCGTCTGTATGTGGCCGCCAGTTTACTGACGTTAGCATTCCAGTTAGTACTGTGTTGTGCTGTGTGCTCGGCGTTCCAAAGTTAAGTGAAGTCGTTGTACCCTTTAGCAATCTCTCCCGACGTGGTGCAACGCTATGTTACCAATATTCGGGGACGCATTGCATCACAGTGAAATGTTTAGCCATTATTATTTTTCGTTAAGCTTCGGACGCAGTGCCCTGGCTGGGCGTGCATAATCGCAGTGTTCACACCCGGGATTGGAAGATTGCTCATGTATGAAGACCTCATAGAGCAGGTTCGATGAGCATGCCCCTTCATTACAATGAAATGACGGTGTAGCGTGCTTACTGCCGTAACCTTGTGCTATCTGCAGTGTTAGGTAACACGGCTGTCACACAGTGCCCTTTCGTTTGTGAAAGAGCCCGAGCAATCGTGCACGATCGCAATTGAAAGTGTCCGCGTGATACCTGTTAAGGGTCGTTGCAAAGGAAACGGATTATTTTCTACCTGGCAATCTGTATTCGTTTTTTTTTATTTTTTGCCAGCTACTACCAGGCTGACGATTAACGTTCTGGCGCAGTACGTAAGCATTTCACGTATTCTGGGAAGGAGGATTGCCACCTAAATTCTGCCCATATTCGGCCGTAATTGTAAAGCAAATGCATGCGAAAAGTAATCTTTAACGTAACCTTGACATAGAACAGCGGTGGCCAAGCGTGCATTATTGAGATTCCAAAGTTGTATATATTCCTAACAAGTATTAAATATATATATATATGTCAACACTCATGTTGACTGAAAGTTCACACTTACGGTCTCCAGTTGCGTAGACTAAATTTCAGCTTACACGCATTACTGCAATAATTATTCTAGAATGCGTGCTAGTGTTGTAAGTTATGCAGGGCAAAATATTTTGTCAGCCCATTTTTCGAATAGAAGGTGCTTCATAAAGTTTTTTTTTGCAAATAAGTTAAATGAGGCCATCAGCACTTTATAAAATACTGTGAGCTGTCTCACGGCAATAATAGTAACTCAGTGACGAGCTCATATGCAAGAGTGTAATTGTATATAAAAATGTTTGTGCTTTGTTTTGGATGACCGGTCGGAAAGTAACTGATATCAGTAGAGACCGGATTTTAGGCAAATGCCTTTTTTGTTCCTTGCACTCCTATCGCCCCACTTTGATATATGAGCATGAATTAGAGGCTAAGAAGTGCTTTTATAGTGCCTATAAATGCCTATTTTGGCGTTTATGCCTAAATGCCTATAAATGCCTATTTTCAATATCGGTGCCTGTATGAACACTATTTAGCCTCAAGTTTCGCTTTCGAGTGCAGTTAGAGACCGTTATTCATGTTACCGGGCAACATTGACTGTTCGGAACTCTATTGGGTTCAAACTAGTCCTTTAGTTCAACCAACTCCTGGAAAAAAACTGCTAGCAGCATTGAAATGGGACGTGCCGGCCAGCATACGCCGCCGCGCTGACATTGCGCGAGCGGTTGGCGAATGCGAAACCGCGGAGAGCCGTCAGGAGAAAGAAGAGTGAATAGCAAAAGAAGAAAAAAAATATGATGTGCATGCTGCTTTTGTTTTGTTTGAAATTTACTTTTAAAGGTGTTCACCACCGTCGGGCGTTCATTCTTAGCATACGAGATAATTCTCAGTGACAAGAGGCACAATTTTGAATCCAAAAATCTGGAGATGGTGGTAGTTTGCTATTGTTTCCACAATCTTCACAGTGATTCTTAGACTATTCTGCGTGCTCTCCAAACAGATTTCTTCAAACATGTGCACTTCAAATGGGCGGAAGGGTATTTGGCAGTGTTGGGACGTCTTGCCTGTGCAATTTGGATAATGTCATTGTATATGAGAAAATTGCCAAGAGTTGTACTTAACAGTCCTCATGTAAGAGCATGCTAATTTCTTAATAAATCGGAGTCTCTCTTGCATTTGTTATTTGTCTGTTTTTGTTGTGTCTCAATTTAATTGCGTCAGGCAGACATAAAGTATCGCTTTTTTTAATCAGTATTCCCAGCTTTCAAGTATTCTTTTTCATGCCTGTTACACTATATGCGACGCTCGAGTACAGTGGCCATTGAACATGAATATGAGCAGTGTGCTTATTAAATTAAGCCAATTAATCGTCAATAGTTCAGCAGTTCTATGGGACAATTGCACGGCTATGTTCAACCGTTGGTGCCTTTGTGCCATCGTAGGCAATAACATTTCTTGTTTTCTTATCGTAGATATAGGCCGCACACGTCTTCGTTTGAAATTATTTGCATTTATGTAAAAATTTATTGTGCCTGTATTTGTGACGTTGGAGGCCTAAAACGTTGATTTGCCTGCCTATTTTTGGCGCCTAAAATGCGCTTTTTAATGCCGAAAGATCCGGCCTCTAGATATCAGTATTTCATTTGCAGCTGTTGCACCAGTGAAGGAGGTCTGTGTGCTGCCTTGCATGCAGTTTCTCAGCCATGGGGGCCTGCTTGCAATACCAGTGGCAAAAGCAGTCTGTTGCGTAGTGCTATTTGTTCTGGTAAGCTGTGCCATTCTATCGTATATTGGGGCGCTATAACGTAAACTGATTCCAAACTGTTTTGATGTCCAAACTCCTGATGTCAAATTTACGCAACGACCGACGCAAGCATCGGGCGGTGACTCGCAGCGTTGTCTGAACAACCCAATCAAACACTCTCCTCGTTTATATGAGGTCCTTTGTTCACTTTCAAAACAAATACCATTGTCTACACTCAGCGTTTTTTTTTATCTAATTGGCTGACAAGAGGTGAGGGTTTCGATGGGGCCGAGCCAGCACAATGAAAATAGATAACCGCACAAAGAGGGTGGTGCTGGCTTCTCAGATTGGTCCGCTTCACCATACTTAGCTTGCGGTGGCTAGTCGAAAATCGCGGCGGCTTGCAACGGAAGGACAAGAATGCCGGTAAACGGGATCCTCAGCAAGGAAAAGTTGGCAGAGCGATGTCGTATGCATGCCGAAAGGGCCCATAACGTTTTACTGCCACACCAAAAAGGTTTATCATGCGCAAATTAATACATGCTCACCCGCAGGTGCGAGTAGCGATCGGCGGGTAGCCATCTTCTATTCCTTTCGGAACGAGGCAGTCTGTGGCTATTCAGAAAAATTTTCAGTTTTGTTCGGCTTATTAATGCATTTTTTCGTGTACACGTCACTTTGACGCGGTGAGTTTTTGCGGTTTTGGGAGGTCGCGTGACAGACAGGCAAAGTTGGCGTAGCCCGAAAACATTGGACCAATAGAAGAGGGCTAATGGTGAAAAGGCATCGAATCAGGAATGATTATTTTAATCAAGCATAATCAGTGTGTACACGTTATATCAGATGGGGAGATATCGTGGTTTTCGTGACGTCGCGTGACAAGACAGGCGAAGTTGGGAGTGGCTCGAAAATATTTTGACCAATCGTTGAGGCTGATTGCAGAAGTTAGAACTAAAACAGTTTGGAATCATTTTACGTTATAGCGCCCTTGGTCTTGCATATGCAGTCCTAATGGACATTGACTGCAAATGTTGCTGGAATGACAATGCCTATGCAAGTAGAATAATTGTTGCAGATGCAGCCAAAAGATAAATGACGTTTTGTTTTTCCTGTGGCAACCAATTTGTTGAGCATGAGGACGTCGACTTGAAAGTGGTATTGTTTCATACTTGTCTAGGTTGCACATTTGAGTGGTGCTCAAAAAACGCTAATAGTGCCGGAATTTAGGATTTGAGGCAACAGATAAAACATGCACCAATAAAATAATTCTTTGTCTAGTGTTGCCTTTATGAGTATGCAAAAGCAACTGCATACTGACCTCTAACACTGTCATGCATGGGCTTCATGGTAACTAAGTGTAGCCACGGTTAAGCTCACTGTTATCCACTGTTCAGCTAACTATAATAGGTGAAGATGCCCTGATGGATTTGCATGCGACATCCGAAGGTAACATAACAAGGTAAAATATAGCCTGAGCACGCAGGTGTGTCACGTGGTCAGGTGACCAAAATATATGAATATTTAGAAGGGAATGAACAGCACTACTGCCAGAACGAAGTGAAGGTGACGGCACAGCAACGTGTTTCCTTTATCCTGTCTGTAGCACCATTCAGTTCCCTCCTGAACATGCACCAACCAGCCCAGTTCAGAATGCTCCTGCAGTTCATCTTAATACCTCAATTTGTCGAGAAGATTAAGTGATGACACACTAGCTTATGTGGTGGCTATTCTGCGAGTTTTGTATGTTTTGAGCCTGTGTCATGATTCTTCATTGCTCAAAACTTGATGTACAACTGCACAAAGCAGCATCAACAGCTATGTTGCTCCCCCATCCTGTGTCGAGGGTCTGCGCGTGTTTCCCAAGATAGTCCTTGATTCATCCTTTTTGTCCTACATAATTGCTGCTGCAGGGCAGTAGGATGTTGTAAAAACAGCACCAAGTGCACTTCCTATGATCTCCAGCTTATTCTTGATGCAAACTTCACGTCTTGGCCTGGTCCGGTTGACATTTTCGTACGTGCCCAGTTTGTTTGGGCCTGAAAATAAAAAGGTAGTTCCAACTCTCCCCAGCAATTTGCTTGAATTGACAGCTTTCTTTGTGTACATATTGTATAGCAATGGTAGGCCTTGGCTTCCTTGAAGTTCTCCAACCGGAGACGGCCACCTATGTTCAGCTCCGTTATATGCTTCTTGGCAACGCATGCCAAAAGGCGGTGAGAACACACTGTTAAAAGCAACCGTACTTGGGTCTGGAAGCTCCCTTCCACTTCGTGATGGTATCAGATGCTAAGAGTGCTCTCTTCTATTCCTGTAGAAACAACACGCATCAGTGTTCAAGTGCGCTAATAGGAAAGGCCAAGACACTTTTGAGTGTGGGGCGTAGCTTCAGCACGAGGCTCACCACAGAAAACCTTCAAGCCAGATATCGGAGCTTGCCTTCCAGTAGTTCTACTTCCATGAACATACCTGGCATTGTGGAGGAGACATTAAAAAATGGCTCAACCCCTTGAGTAGTCTTGCTTGGCAACTTCTCACAGAGAAAAACACTGTCAGCTATCCATAAAACACTAGCTACTGTGGGCACCAGTGTAGTAAAGTTATTCTGCTTCATTCGCAACTTTCCCCTCTATATTAGGTTACGTTAGGCTACTAAATGAGTAGAGTGATTTTTTTCTGTCTTCTCTGCAGTGCTAGATAAGTTCATGTATGGGGAAAAACTACCACTAGACAGTGATCTTCCATTTCTGGACCACAGGGTTTTCTTTGGTTAGTGTTATGTGTGCTGGAGCTATGCCAAATGTTTGAAGGAGGGTATTCTGCCTTCCGCGTCAGCACACTCTTTGGCTGTGAAGCTTGTCACAGGAACACCAAAAAGTGTCCTCAAGAAGTCGAGGCATCACCAAGTGGAGGAGAGCTTCTGAACCCATGTAACATTTGCTTGCAGTGGGGTGGCCACTGTTATATCATATTCAGAAGGTGAGTCATAGTCTCAAATAGACTATTGGGAGAGCTGGAACTTTCCTTTTATTTTTTACTTCGAGCAATCGGGGTACACTGTGTGAAAATTGACTCGGACTGAGCCTTGACGCGAAGTGTAGCTAGAGGCAGAACAGCAGTTCAACTGTGCGGTTGTTTACTACATCCCGCTATCCTGCAGCTGCAACTACGCAGGAAACACAAGCCTAGTATATATATGTTTGTCTGTAAACAAAATTCTTCACCTGCGCTCGTGTTGTCAAGCCTTCTCCCGTCTTTTCGTGCTGTCCCCAAGTAATTGCATTGGTACACTCTTGTATAACTTGCAGTTATGAGATTCAAGCTTTGGAATATAATCAGAAACTGTGCCATATGGATGACACAATTCATTACACGTGTTGGTGTTAAAGAAAGTTGCTCTGCAGTCTGGGTAGGGCTTCAAATGTGCTTGCTATAGCAATTATTATGTTGCTTCCAAAACTTGAGATACAGCGATTCAAGCTATGTCTGTGAAAACAGTGCATCATGTTATAAGGAAATGTTACAAATAGGAAATAGCTCGGTATTGTGAAAGGTTGTAGAAACTTGCTTTCGACTTGCTTTCTACAGCATTTCATAAAGATGCTTTTTAACTCCCGCATCTGTCATGTTGCCTCATCACAAAACTGTAAACAAATATGAGTATTATGCCTTGAATTTCAGTAAAGATTACATGAATATGATTAATATTATGTACACAATTGTGTACACCAAGATAGTGCATCAACAGCAATAGCATTGATTAAAGTAAGGATATTTAAAATGTGTCCTGTACATCTTGAAACGCTTCTGATTGAAATAGTGCTGCAAGTTTGAATTACACAGCCAAATTGTTTTGGTAAACCAAGTATGAAGGTTATTAGTTATTCATTTGCAAACATTGGTTGGGTGCTTTGCTTGGTGTATGTCATTGTATGTATGTCACTTTCATTGTTTTTCACAGTGTGTTGCACCAGTCATAATTTTTGAGTAGTTGGATAGGTGCTTTCCAAGCCTGGTAGACATGAAATAATTGGTTTGCAAGTCTGATGTACTTGCAGTGAGTTTTTGCATGGAGTTCACATTCTGTAAACTTGACAAACTGACTAAAGAACTGAAAACTGTTAATCTAGTGTGCATCTGTAAGCATTTTATGAATCTGAAGATGTAAGAAATGCTGTGAAACTAAGTTTTCAATCAACACAACTAATTGGCATGTGAAAGGGTTAAGGAGAGATGCTCCTTGAAACAATTTCTCGAAACATCACAACATACCACCTGAGGGTCTCCCACCTTAACCTCTTACATCTACTGTTTTGCAAATCATAATGTTGATTAAATGCAATATTTTTCTGACTAGTCTTTTGTGTAATATAAAGAAAACGTGCCTAGTCTTATATGAAGATAAATTCGAAATCATTTATTGCACTCACTTGGCAGCAGTTCTTTATCAGTATAGTGCTTGCGATTCACCTTTGTATTGCTGAGTACAGGTAGAGGTATGGTTAGTTATTTAGCAGAAAGGATCCCGAATTTCTCACCTTCTGATTGTAGCTTAGACAGTCACTTAATTGTTGCACTTCACAAGGAATGAACTGTGGTAGCTAGGAAATATAGTTTTCCTGAGAATTTTCATACATGCAATTTTGATTCTGTCTACTAGCATGTTTGTATTACAGCATGAATTTCATAGATTAGAGGCTCCATGAAAGTACGTTCCATCATTGAATGTCTATGAGATGGTTAAGCAGGTTGACTGTATCTAGTTACAACTCCCCATGTTCTGTGGCTGTTACGTTTGTGTGGTTTGGGGCTGTCAGTGTAAGCTTAACATTTCTTTCCTTCACCCAGGAAGGACACAAGCATTGCTGAGGAGCCATTTGATCTGCCACTACACTAATACTGTATTTGGTAGGTTCTATTACAGGTTTTCTTTTGTATAGTAGTATATGCTATAATTGTGTATAATGTGTTCAGACCTTTAGTCAGCTGGCTGTTTGATAACAGGTGTTCGCAAATGAATAACTAACAAGATTTTCAAGGTGATTAGTGATACCATTGATGCACACTGCTGCATTTTTCTGCAAATTAAATGATGAGCATCCAGCAAGTGCTGCTCTCCTGCCTTAATGCACTAACCTTCAAATACTCTTTACCCTATTTCACAAGTGTACAGCAGTCGGAGACAACTGTTCACAGCGACAAGCTAATAATTTTTACTTACATGCAAAAGTGAGTCAAAGGTCAGGTACACTTTTGAAGTTTTCCGAACCAAGTTCATCATCATAGTGCATAGTTCATTGAAAGGTTGCAAAATTCTCGCTTCTAAGAACAGATCAACAGGTGTCAAATGACAGCCGTCTCTAGAGCCAATGTTTGGTCAAGAGGCTACTGTTCATCAGGCCGCTCATGGCAAAATTCATGTCACTCATTGTAGGTGCTAAAGAAAACATGAATGAATAGGACATAACGCAAGGACTTCAAGAAATATATCAATTTAGTTCTCTTTACAATGCAGCTTGAGCTGATCAGTATGAAGACATTATGTAGAACAGGAAGAGAAGACAAAGCATCAATGCTCTTTCACACACATTGTGTCCACTGTGGGATGAAGGCCTTCCCAGCAATCTACGATTATGTCTAGCTTGCGTTAACTGGCGCCATCCTATGCCTGCAGATTTCCTCATTTGATCATGGTGCCTAGTTCTTTGCCGTCTTCGATTTAAGTGTCATGCCTATAAATTTTTGTCATTCTCAAGGTTGATTATTATCGTTCCAGGTTTCAGCCTCTTAGGTTAGTGTAAGCAAAACGCAATGATGGTACATTTCGAGAATAATAAGCTGTTGTTCTTGACTCAGCAGTTTGTTACATAAGTGTTCCGGCCAATTATTATTCTCAATTTTTTTCTACAGATCCAGGACTCATGTGACTAGCCTTAGGTAACATACTCTGTTGCCTTACCCTAGAAAATATAAATAGTGCCTTCTTGCAGGCATTTAAACTGGCAACATCTGCACCACCGACAATAGGGCACGTTCAGATAAATTCAACTAGACATGCCTGGTGACCACATTTAATTTTAATGAACAAATTTTATTTGGTGCTCGAGCCTGACGACAATGAAATCAGTGGTATCTTCTATTTGGTTGTAGCGCAAGCTGAATGACAGGGACAACAGAAAGGCACATTTGATGCACACGGAGTGTTAACGTTCAACAACAGAATCGTTTCCAGTTCTCGTCACTATATATACCCTCAAAACGTCATACAACACGTGTAAAGGCTTGGTAAACATGAACTAGAGAGAACCCTGAACCACACGCATGGAGTTTTTTAGCCACGCAGAGTGACACACGTGTACACGTTTAACGCGAACAAAGATAATCAAGCTATTTTCAGGATAATGACATTGAAGGCTTACTGACGTATGCGTCACCAAGTGTTGATATGTTTCTAGCATCTTTTGTTAAGCACGTCATCTCGCACCTGCTTCTACTCATGATAACTGTTTTTTTAATCTAGGTTTGCACTTGCATCTTTGGCAATGAAGGGCAAGAAAACCATCAGCAGCCAGGGTATTTACTTTGTTATTGTGTTCTCGTAGCCTGTCATTTATACATATACCAGTTTGAACAATGTAGGATCTTCCACACTCGAGAGGAATGCAGTATACAACACGCAATATAATCGATGAATTTGTTTTTATGATCCTTCTCGCATGCAGTATCCGCAATTCTTTCTGGCCTTGTCTTCCTACACAGGCTCATGAATTTATTAGGCGCCGAAAAAACAACATTGATGTTACTCCTTCCAGCAATCTTCTTTAATCTTCTTTAAGGTTCCGAGCAAGTGGATGGTACAAGCACCGACATAAAGAAAAGAAAGGTTGCTGTCATCCCCTACATACATAGTTTCTCCCACAGATTAAAGAAAATTGCTGGAAGGTGTGACATCAACATTATTTTTTCGGATCCTAATAAATTGGTGAGCCTGTGTAGGAAGACAAGGCCAGAAAGAATTGCGGATACTGCATGCGAGAAGGAACATAAAAACAAATTCATTGATTATATTGCGTGTTATATACCGCATTCCTCTCGAGTGTGGACGATCCTACATTGGTCTAACTGGTAGATGTATAAATGACAGGCTATGAGAACACAATAACAAAGTAAGTACCCTGGCTGCTGACGGTTTTCTTACCCTTCATTGCCAAAGATGCAAGTGAAAACCTAGATTAAAAAAACAGTTATGAGTAGAAGCAGGTTCGAGATGACGTGCAATAGACGCTAGAAACATTTCAACATTTGGTGGCGCATGCGTCATTAAGCCTTCAATTTCATTATCCTCGAAAGAGCTTGATTATCTTTGTTCGCGTTAAATGTGTACACGTGTGTCGATCCGTGTGGCTAAAGAACTGCATGCGTGTGGTTCCAGGTTCTCTTTATTTCATGTTTACCGAGCCTTTACACGCGTTGTATGACATTTTGAGGGTATATATACTGACGAGAACTGGAAATAGATCTGTTGTTGAAAGTTAGCACTGTGTGCTTGTCAAATGCGCCTTTCTGTTGTACCTGTTGCTCAGCCTTTCGCTACAACAAAATAAAAGATGCCATACAAACAAGCCCCTGTAGCTACCCTCATCGAAATCAATGCTAGTTTCGCGAGAAAAGAATTGTCTTTGAAAATAAAATATAGAAGCACCTGTTCAATTGTAAGCATTTTCACTGGATTCTTCCGAATGCGCATTTTCGTTAATTCCAAAGAAAAAGTGCTGTGACTATGGCTCTAAGAATATTTTGGCACAAACTGCTGGCCAATACCATGAATTCTAATTACCACCGAGTATCCCTGCTACGATATGAAGAAGTAAAACTTTGAAAACATAACGTTGCACTTATTGACCGAAGTTCAGTGTTTTTCTCTGCATCTATTAACAGCACAGAAATTGGCCATCCTGTTTCCATGAAAGTCGTAGACATTTGGGGAAAATAGCTCTGCCCTCGTTGACTCTCAAAATACATGAGAAGGGCTCATGTTTGGGCATTGCTTTCGTTTGAGCTCTATATAAAATTTATTGAGAGGCGGGATTCTTAAAAAATTCCCAAATGAAGCACATCACGAAAGTAACTGTCTGGAACAACATGTTGCATTATTTGTTCGGTTGTGGGATTGCAACTCAAGGAATGGGATAGAATAAACGGTACTGCCTGCAGCTGCCACAGATGGGGTCCATGTGTACTTGTTGCAGGTTCCTTTCCTTTATGTCACGAAAATGCTACAGGTTGCTTCGAAAAGCATGGACTGACAAAATAGCAAATTTTTGGGTGAACACAGCACATAATTATAACTTTTTAGGAAGATGGAGATGATATGTTGACGCACTGATGACCATAACTTTCAATTTCATTGCCCAAAGGGACACTGAAGAGAAACAGAAAGTTCAGCTGGAATAAAAGAGGGACCTTCAGGAATGCATAGTTTTCGTTGGGTACAAAAATATGAGTTATTAGTGGAGGAATTCGTAAACAAAAACCAAATATCTCAATTTCTCTCACCCCAGATTCGGCACTGAAGCAGTGTCGTCACAAATTTCATTGCTCTCAGCGAATCAGAGTGTGCCATGATGCGTCGCCGCTTGCGTAAAGGGCTGAGGCGCTCGCTACATTATAGGCTGCATGGCCGCTGCGTTTGCATTCGCTGCGACTTTTGCTTAGGTGTTCAGTGGCCGCGATGGATACCGTTGCTGATGCTGAACCTTGCAACGAAGAGCTTGCCAGGGAAGCAGGACTGCATTTGAGCGACTTCAGTGAAACGGAGCACGAAATGATCCTCAATGCTCGCACGGTAGGTGTTTCAGGGTACGATGGCGGTGAGCAGCCGGCCGTGCCGACGGAAAGCGAAGCCTTACTTTCGTTGACGGAAGGCGAGACGGCTGGTCCACCAGTTGACGATGTTCCCGACAGAACAAGCGTAGAAAGTTGCACGCGTACTCGGTGTGGTTTTTTCGTGTCTTTTTTAATGACATTCAGCACTCACCGAGCCACCAGTTTGCTGCTGCAGGGGCATCAGTAGGGGATTTGATGAAGGCGACATTGATGGGACAGCTGCTCGAGAAAGGACTGGCCTCTGGGGCACGCCAAGATACTTTCCGAGCGCAGGATTATATACATAACCCGAGGGCAAGAAATGCAGAGAGCACACTATCAGTTTCTCTGGCTCTTTTGCCATTTTATCATCAGCAGAGCACTGAGCCATTGCGAACGCCGGGGCTCATTGCATGGCACCACATGAAAGGACACAGTCAGGTCAACGCTGCCCGAGCAAGCACCTTGCGCCGTTTATACAGCCCTCAACACTACACACACGAGGTATTTTTTGGCTGTTTCCTGCGAAGTCAACGTTTTTCGAGCAATGCAAACGCAACCAAACACTGCAACACTGTAGAGCGGAACAGGCCCGCGCGATGATGCATGGAGCAAAAACGAAGCTACGAAACTATCACGACCGCATGTAGCGCCACGCGATTTCTTCTTATTATTTAATTTTACACTAAACTTGTACGTCCTCATTTGGCAAATGCTGTTTGATAAAGTTGGCAAATTCTGTTTATGTACATTTAAGGTGTACTTTGTTGGAACAAGCACGAAAAGAAGAGGACGAAGCTCTTGCGCTTGGGCCCACACGCAACAGTAGCTATACCCACGGAGTCGTTTCTCGGTTTATTCATAATAAACCCTTTTCATATGAAACGGGAGGCTTGATTTCCTTCAAGTGGTGCCGAAACTCATCGGAACAGCGAACCACATCGATGGTACCAAGGTAATCGCCTTCCTGCATCGTACCGACCTTTGGCTGCTCATCGCGGAGTCCAACCATGGAAGCGCTCAAGCGCAAAGCCGAGAGATCGCAGCTAACGCGGCTTATTAACGTCGAATCTACGCTTAGCCAAGACAGTGTTACGGAAGAGCAGCTTTGCATCCTTAGCGAATGCCTCAATCATCTTCACACCGACTTGAGGGCAACTGACTCCGACATCGTACCACTGCTCTCTAACACGGAAGCTGAAGCAGAGTTTGATCGGGTTGTCGACTATAATGATTGAGCCACAGCGATGTCCGTGAAGTTCAAATACCGTATACGTCAGATTCATGAATCACTCAATCGTACGGAAACGTCGACGTCAAACGAACCCGTTCAACGCACGCTGCAACCCGGTGTTCATCTTCCGAAGATCGAACTTATAAAGTTCAGTGGTCGATCATCAATGTGGCCGCCTTTTTGGGAACAGTTCAACCAAGTGATCCACAACAACGGTGGCCTCACCGACGTCGACAAGTTCACCTATCTATGCTCAGTCTTGATTGACGATGCGGCATTGGCGATCGCGGGACTTCCAGCAACTGCGAGCTGCTACAGTGATGCCCTGGACATTCTAAAGCGGCGCTTTGCTAAGGACGACTTGATTATTCAGGACCACATGCAGCGACTCATGGACTTGCAACCCGTTCGATCCCCCAATGACCTTCGTGGCCTTCAAAGCCTCTACGACACTGTGCAGTCCCAGACACGTGCCCTCAAGACTCTCGGGATATCGGAAGATAATTATTCTTCAATGCTCTACCCCATTCTCCTGAAATCGCTTCCTCACGATATTGTCCTCTATTTCAACAAGACCATCGCACGCCAGAGTTCCGAGGAAAGGGGAGGAGCTGGAAGCACTGGCGAACAAGCACAGCATACCCAGCAACAGAAGGCGAGCATTAAGTCTTTGCTGCTTTTTATTCAAACAGAAATAGAGTCTCGCGAACGAACAGTCCTGCATGTTTCTGTACAAGAGGACGCATTGAAGAGCAAATATAAACAATTTCGCACTACCGTGACATCCACATCGCGACCTTTATCCTTAACGAAACAGCTGTGCTATCAACGCTCAACCACAGAGTCTTTGACCTCATCCACTAAACCCATTCGTCAAAAAAGGACTGCTTTTTCTGTGAATCAACGACCCATTGTACAGAGCAGTGCGACTCGGCAATTCCTCTCGAGGAAAAGAAAAAACGCCTTCTAGGTGCACGTCGCTGCTTCCGTTGTACCCTGGAGCATAACGTAGCTAAAATTTCATAAGAAAGGTAAAATGTGGAAAGTGCAATCGGCGTCATGCGGAAACAATGTGTGACCCAAGGTTGATGAAATCAACCGCCAGACCCCAGACATTCCCTAAACAGGTACAACTGGAGATGACTGGAACTGGCACGTCCAAACAGCTCATATACCTCCAAACAGCTGTTGCTTGGGCAGCCGGCCAGGATAGTAAAATGCTGGTTCGCGTTTTATTGGATGGAGGCAGCCAGCGCACTTTTGTGACCGAGCAATTGGCCGAGAAACTTAATTATAAAGTTCTCGATCGCGAGTGTCTTACAGTAGGACATTTTGGAGGGCATCATGACGAGAAGACTTTCCGACGAGTGTCTATCACTCTGAGTTCAGTGCATAGTTGCAAGACACTGTTGATCGAAGCGCTCGTCACGACCAAGATCTGCGACCAATCCATTCCGCGACCGAGTGGAGAATTTACTGAGAAGCTCGAGCACCAAGGTTATTACTTCACTGATAACGATCAAGCTGAAAGCCCAAAAGCTGTTGATATGTTTTAATCGGCAGTGACTATTACTGGTCATTTGTCACAGGCAGCGTACGGAATTTGGAGAACGGACTTAAAGCTGTCGAGACATCCTTAGGCTGGACTCTGCATGGACCAGTAGCCTCTTGTACTACCGTGACACACTGCAACGAGACAATAGTACTGAAAGCGGCAGTGGAAGAATTTAAGATCGCCACAGATAATTACTGGGACCTAGAAATTATGGCGATTAAACCCGAGGGACTTAACAAGACACAGGATGCCGACCAAGTTTTGGACTTCTTCAAAAGCACAACCAAGATGGAGAATCGTTGCTACGTAGTTTCACTTCCATGGAAACTGACAATTCTCAACCACAACAATTTAAAAAATGCACAGATGCGTTTAAATCAGCTTCTTCGAAAGCTACACCGATGCCCTCAGCTTCTGCAAGAATATAATACTGCCATACGTAAATACACTAACAATGGTGTAGCCGAGAAGGTCACTGACGATAATACAGAAAACCCATTGTATTATATGCCACACCATGCAGTAATCCGCGAGGACCATACTACAAGAGTAACGGTGGTCTTCTATGTTTCTTCACATGAAAAAGGAGAGCTCTCACTCAACGACAGCCTGTACTCCGGACCAAACCTAAATGCCAATCTCATAGGACTGCTACTTCGCTTTAGCAAGCATCGCATTGCTTTAGTAGCAGACATCGAAAAAGCGTTTCTGCAAATAAGCATCACCAGCACAGACCGAGACGCTTTGCACTACCTGTGGTTGGGGAAAGCACCCAAGCCAGATTAACCGGTGTCTGACGTTGGCATCTGCCATATGACCAGAGTACCATTCGGCACGACCTGTAGTCCCTTTCTTTTGGCGGCGACCATCCGTGATCATCTGGATCAAGCACCGTCTGCTTACCCCGAAACTACAAAAAGGCTGTGGGGTTCCATATACAGTCGACGTCCGATTTCCCGGATCCTCAAGGGACCGCGAAAACGTCCGGAAAATCGGGCAGCCCAGAAAAACGAATGCACGTGAAAACGCACCTTTTTGGTAGGTATTTTTCGCTGATGGAGAGGGTCACGGCCGGAGTACAAGATTCCCATTTCTATTCAGCCAATGCATCGTTTAGGTGGCTCTGAAAAGAGCCGTTTATAAAAAAAATACGACGTGGCCGGCGCTATCTCGTAGGTCAGCACTTGGGCGCAAAGAAGTCGCTTATTTTCTTTTGCACGGTCCGCTTGCCCGCGATCATGTCTGCCTCAATTTCAGTCAACGTCATGTTACCGTTGTACACCGATGACAGTGTCATCAGTGCTCGCATCAACTCCGAGCTCGTTGGCTGTGTAGGAGCTGGCTCTTCGTTCTCGATGTCGGAGTCGTCGGAATCCTCCGTAACTTGACGAATGATTTCGTCATCGGTCAACTCCGCACATAGCTCGAGGTCTTTGTCAGCGTTGGCGAAGCCTTCAAAGGTTATCCCGGCTGGAATCGACACGCCGGTAGCGCGCAGATCGTCGAAGGCAACGTCCGCGGATGGCAGTTCGTCACACACGCTGCCCACTTGGGGCGAGACGGCCATCTCGGCGTCGAGTGTGAAGCCCGCGTGGCGAAAACAGTTCTGCAGAGTCTCTTGCGCAACCGCCTTCCACGATTCCGCTAGCATGCCGACAGCAGACCTGAGGTCAACAGCGTAGCTTTTCCCGCTGTCGGAGCAGAGCACCATGCGGCTGAGCACGCGTGATTTGTAATGATGCTTCAAGTTACGAATCGCGCCTTGGTCCATCGGCTGCAGGATTGCTGTGGTGTTAGGCGGCAGAAATTCAATCTGTACAGCCTTTAGGTGCTTGATGTGGCCATACGCAGCGCAGTTATCCACAAACAGCAGCACTCTTCGATTTTGCTGCTCGAACCTTCTGTCCAGCTTGCGCACGTACGCTTCGAATAGCTGCTGCGTTACCCACGCCTTCTTGTTAGCTTCATAGAGAACAGGCAGAGTTACTGCCCCCTTGAAACATCTTGGATGCTTCGACTTGCCTATTACTAGTAACGGAAGCTTCTCGCTGCCTGACATGTTGCTGCCAACGAGGACAGTGAGCCGCTCCTTGCTGTGCTTGCTGCCGTGGCAGGGGTCACTAGCAAATGCAAGCGTTTTCTCTGGCTGCAGCTTGTAAAACAGTCCAGTTTCGTCGCAGTTGAAAATATCATTAGGTGGAAACTGCTGAAGCAACGACTACAGCTTTCCATCGCGATATTCGGCAACAACGGAATCGTCGACGGCGCCGCTTTCTCCGCACATCTTCTTGAACTTCAAGTATTGCGGCTCTTGAAATTGCGAAGCCATCCATCGCTGCACTTGAAGTCCTTCACGTTCATCTCAAGCGCGAAAACCTCCGCCTTCTGCTTCAGGATGTCGCCTGACACCGGGATTTTCTTGGCGATCATGGCACTGAGTCACACGAGGAGCGCTTCCTCGAGCTGCGGGTAAACACCCTGACTTGCATTCTTCTTTCCAGCCGCGGTTGATTTGGCAGCCACTTCCAAGATCTTCGCCTTGTTTTTGATGAAGTCCGAAACAGTTTGCTTTGAAATTCCGAACTCCCTCCCCACCTCTGCCTGCGACCGACCGCTTTGGACTTGTTCAATGATGGCGGCTTTCTTCTCCATCGTGAGCCTACGAGGGGGCTTTGTGCGCTTCGAAGGCGCGGACGAAGACGAAGGAGCAGTCGGTGCCATCGCTGTAAACGGCGAATCCGCTCGACGAAAAGCGCAGCACGAAACAGCTAGGAACTCGGTGGATGCTGAAGGTCGGGAAACGTGATCACTGAAGATAGCGCGCAGCAGCAAACGATCAACCGCAGACACGACCGCAGAGCTGGCAGAGCTGACAAAACAACACGTGAACGAACACAGTGAGGTTTGGCTTGGCTAAGCTATGGCTGGAAACGGATTGACACGTGCGGTTTCGAGGTTACGGCAGCCGCGGTGCGGTGCGGCAGTGCTGCTGGCCACACCTGCGATGCGAGTATGGTGGGTTCAAGGATATGAAAACAACCAAAATGGCGGCATCGGTGGTGACTTTGCGTCGGCGGTTAACAGTAAAAAGTCCGGGAAATCGGATGGCGAAGGCTATAACCGTCCGGAATTTCGGACTTTTTAATACATTGACTATGGGGAACTTGACGGTGCCACAGATGAGTCCGGGAAATCAGGCATGTCCGGAATTTCGGGCGTCCGGGAAATCGGACGTCGACTGTACGTTGATGACATTTTAACAGGAGCGGAATCCGTTGAAGACGCATCCAAGCTGCGGTCAGAAGCCACTGAGGTATTCGTAAGTGCCTCTATGAAGCTACACAAGTGGGCTTCGAACGACCCACGTGTTCTTGACACACAATCGATGCCACCTCCGGCGTTACCTCTCGGACAACTGACGGGAGTACTGAAAGTCCTGGGATTGGTATGGCATCCTGACGCCGACGTACTGTCGTTTAGTCCAGGAAACGCTATAGAGTTTGTTCAACAAAGAACTGATACCAAGCGGTTCATGCTACAAACGACCTCTCGCCTATACGACCCTCTCGGTATGCTGACTTCTTTTACAATAAGGATGAAGATATGTTATCAAAACCTTTGGAGAAAAGGCATTGACTGGGAAGAACCTTTGCCACTGGACGCTCTACACGAATGGAAGAGTTGGTGCAATGAACTTCCACAGCTCTGTGACATTGAAATTCGTCGGTACTAACGACAGGGCGTACATGGGCTTGGCGACAACTAGGCACTCCATTTTTTCGCTGACGCCACTAAATCAGCCTACGGTGCCGTTTGCTACATTTTCACAGCAGGCAGTACGAACGACAAAAGCTCAACGATAGTCTTGTGCAAGTCCAGGGTGGCCCCAATGAAAGAGACAAGCCTTGCCAGACTCGAACTACGAGCCTGTCTCGTCTCAGTACGAATGTACCGAGTACGTGCGTCAAGAGCTATCCGAGGACATTACACCAGTGCAGTTTTGGACTGACTCAATGATACCACTGTACTGGCTTACCGGCGATCCTAACAGATGGAAAGACTTCATTCGCCATAGAGTAACGGAGATTCAGAGTAAAACGGACATGACATTGTGGAGACACTGCCCTGGAAAGCAAATCCTGCTGATTTTTTGACAAGAGGAGTTTCGGCCCGTGAATTGACAACAAACTCAGCCTGGTGGACAGGACCCCATTGGCTTACTTGTGAAGAGAATGAATGGCCACCACACCGTAGACCGAACTCAACCGATCTTCCACCGAGTGTCTAGGAGGAGCATACTTATCTGGTACCATGCTTGTAAGTCGCCATGCAAACCGAACCACCTATTATGGACATTCACAACTACAGCTCTCTTACTCGACTACACCGTGTTACAGCTTGGATACTGCGATTTACCTCAAAGTTGAAGCGGAAAAGTGTGTCCCGGGGAGCCCTGAATGCAGAAGTACAAGCCGGCGAACTATACAGGATAGAGAAGGTTCAAAGCTGAGCCTTTTCTCCTGAAATTGACGGCGTCTCCAAAGGAGCTCATAATATAAAGGATTCTATACTGCGGGACGTGACATGCTTCCTCGATAATGGAGTTCTTCGAGTCGCAGGACGCCTACAATACAGTAAGAAGTCATACGATGAAAAACATCCAATCGTCTTACCAAAGGACCACTATTACTGTGAGCTCCTCGTCATGCAGCACCATTGGCAACTTCTTCATGCAGGAGTTCGGGATACACTTGTACAAATAAGGGAAAGATTTTGGATATTACGAGGACGGCAGCTAGTGAAGGTCATCAGAGGATGCATCGTGTGCCAACACTACAACGTCAAAGCTTTCTCTGAAGTGACTGCACCGTTACCACCTGAAAGAGTAACCACTTCGGAACCCTTTCAAGTAACAGTACTAGATTTCGCCGGTCCCCTCTACGTTAAACATCCAAATGACTACGCCAAAGTGTATATTTGCCTGTTCACGTGCGCCGTGATTAGAGCTGTTCACCTCGAACTAGTGGAAGACATGACCGCCGCAAGCTTTCTCAACGCTTTCCGATGCTTTGTGTCGTGGCGGGGACTTCCTTCTGTTTATATTCCAACAACGCCTTAGCATTCAAGAAGAGCAAGAGAGAGCTTTCGAGATTGTGGCAGTCATTGAGAAACGAAGAAGTTTGTAACTTCATCGCGAACCATCACATCAAATGGAAATTTATTGCCGATCATGCACCGTGGTGGGGCGGTTTTTACGAGAGACTTATCAGGTCGGTCAAGCTGACGTTGAAGAAGTGCATCGGCAAGGGACATCTTATGGAGAAACAGCTACAAACAACTTTAACTGAAGTAGAAGCTGTGATTGATTCCTGGCCAATCACTTATGTTTATAGCGACTATCGTGATCTGGAACCCCTCTCCCCGGCTCACTTTTTCATTGGAAAGCGAATATCTGCACTTCCTGACCTAACACACGGCGAGATCACAGCCGATGGTCGCCATATATTACCTATGTGGGAACAACGAGAAAAAACTCGAACTTTCTGGGAACGTTGGTCCAAAGAATACCTCTTGGAGTTAAAAACAATGTCAAGCTCCAAGTCAACAACACCGTTCGACACAATTAAGAAAGGTGACTTCGTCCTTCTACAAGAGTCCAACCAGCCCCGGCAACTATGGAGCATTGTTCGAATAGAGGAGCTCCATAAAGGAAGGGATGGCAAGACAAAAACCTGTACCTTGAGACTACCGGGCGGATCTACCGTTGAATGAGTCGTTCAACACCTGTACCCACTGGAATCAAAATTTTTGTGAACTTCTGTGCGCGGGGCAGTTTGTTGGAACAAGCATGAAAAGAAGAGGACGAAGCTCTCGTGCTTGGGCCCACGTGCAACAGCAGCTATACCCATGCAGTCGTTTCTCAGTTTATTCATAATAAACCCTTTTCATATGGAATGGGAGGCTTGATTTCCTTCATATTTCATTTTGCGTTTTCTTAACAGCGATAAATCGCTCTCGACCAATCGTGGTCGGGCTGCGTTTCTGATCTCTGACGTCACGGACGTGTAGTGCGGGAAATTCGAAGGGGCATCAGCACCTATCCTTCAGTTTTTCGCCATTTTCTCGCTTATAAAACCTCTGTTCAGAGTAAGAATGGTATGTATGTGATCGCGATAGGATAATGTACAATTAAAGCTGAACTTCCGGTTTCTCTTTTTGTCCCTTTAAATAAAAAGTATATTGCACATTGATACTTCTTTCATGACACAACAAACCAAATCTGAAAGGGGCGTTCTTTCTTCATATTGTTACTGATTTATCACCTTGTCATCTGGACAGTACCTCTGGCTTGCTTGTTTAGCATCAGGATTGTACAACACGAGTGGTTTGAGCTTGTTTCAAGAGTGCTTCATTGTTTTGAGAAAAAGTGGAATATGCAATGTCTGTTGGAGCAATGAAAGTTTAAAGCTATGGTCCGGAGTATGTGGTTGGAGTAGCTCTACCTACATGCACAAAATGTAATCTCTGAATGTCAATGTGCACGTGACATCTTTGCCTGTTCCAAGCGAGCCATCAATTGACTTGGGTAGGTTTCATCTGAAGCTTTTCATGTTATAAGACTGGAAACATATACCAACAAGGCTGAGTATGAACCATTTGTTTTGACCAGAGCACTGCTAATTACATTTGTGAATTGGAAATCATTTATTGTTGATGTATCTGAGTAAAAATGGTGATGGTGGTAATATTAGAGAGTCCTAATTGATTGGTGTTTTTTTTTCCTTTTCAGGCAAAGCAGGAGGCATCTCCAAGCAACCAGTCATTCCGATTCTCAACCAATCCTTGCTCTAGTCAGCTCATTTCTAGTGTCTTCTCATGCAAGTTCTTTTTTTCAGTAAAGCACAATAAACATGCAGTTTCGTTCAGATTCAGGTGGCTTGTTGCTTTTTGGGCACAAATTTGTATGTATGCTTTGTACACGTCATGTACAGAACTCAAGTGCAACATGGCAACACTGACACGAAGATGAAGCAGTGTAGAAGAAAATGACACAAGGAGGAAATGTGCAATCACATCACGTTCAGTGTGGTGTATGTCCCCCTATGTGCATTGATTTATGCCCCGTTGCAAGCTATACCTGATGTGAGTTAGCCGTGTTGTAATGTATAACTTGGTATAACTTAATTCAATGACACAATTTTCTCATTGGCTGGAGATATACACCAGCATTATCATTTACAAAACAGAAATTTTGCACCTGTTGATACGAAGCAAGATAAAGCTGAACAAGTTCGTATGGATTCATGGTACAGAAGTGCAAGCATAGAAAACATGGACTCAAGAAGAATGGAAAAAAAGGTGTTTCTGTATTCCTTTTTGTGTGTTTTATGTGCACACCTTTCCTCACCACGGTCTGTCCGTTTTCAATTAGGAAAGTACGGGGCTCAATTTACAAAATTTCCGTTCTACGGAGCTGACCGTTTTTTTTAATTTGGAAAATAGAGACAATTCCGTGATTACAACTACGGAACTCACCGTTTTACATTCTACTCAACTAACCGTTTTCCGTTCTATGAAATTTTTTTTACAGACTGTCCGTTTTACGGAATCTACAGAAAAGTGTCCGGCAACGTTTTACCTTAAACTTTTACCATAAACTGAAGAAATTCTTTTAACGATGTATACGGTAGTGTAGGATCCGACATCATCGACTTACCGTACACGTCACATGAAACAACTGTTTCAATTTCAGTACCTCATTTACTGGTTATTTAAAGTTATTGATGAATTTCTAATCAAACTAAACCACCTTACTGATGGTATGACTGTCCATGCCATTTGAAAATGACAATATCCTAATGTGGTTAAAAAGACGCCGCAGTTGCCGTTTAACCGGCAAGTCACCATTGTAGAACTTTATCAGCGCAATGTCATGAGGCTGCGAGCATTGCGGCAATATCGTTCTCACCCAAATCGCAAACTGACGCAAGTTGGACTTCAGAGCTTTAGCAATAGTCTTTCAATTTCGAGGTACTTATAATTCTTTTTATGTGTGTGCCTTATGCTACAAGGAATCGTAAAATAGGGATACTGAACACTTTAAAAGTGACGGCGGTCGACAAGACGAGAAGCGTAAAAGCTATAGTTAAACTTGTTACAGAACTTACAATAATTCCTGCTTTCAGTGTGAAGCTAAAAAGCACATAGGCAGCCTAGTCCTGCAGCATATGCTTTATTTATTAGGATCGCCCACACAAATGTACCTTTACTCCACACCTGTGCAGCGCGCCATTTCGAGGGACACCAAGCTACTTCTGTCGACATTGAACAGCAGCAGATAAGTAGGGCTAGCAAGAATAGTTGCTAGGATGACAAACAGCATGTAAAAAATCGTAATATAAAAATGTGCAGCTTCTATGGTGAAGTAAAACGCTTGTACACTTCCGTGTGTCGTGGTTTTGTTTCAGAGAACTTGACAATGCTGAAGGACAAGATCAAGGACATCACCATACAGTTTATCGTCAACTTCACTCCTGCCGGAGACACCATCATCTGCCTGCTGTAAGAAATGCACTTGAAATAAGAGTCGTGCAGTGGATGTTTTCACCTGCCATACCTGCTACCAGTAGTTCCATGCCCGTCGACCTGGGCACAATGTCAACCATTGTTTGCCGGCTTGATCTTTTCACTGGTGAAAGCGTGCTGAAAATTTAGCGCCTGTGTTAATGGCTGTTGGTGCAGCACTAGGTATTAATGGAACATTGGAGACAAGCATTTTATGTCGGTCTAGAATGTTTGATTACCCTTCTGGAAACACATCAATTCCTGTTACATGCCAGAAAATTGTTCATTTGCATATCAAATTGCTCAATTATCACCTCCAATCAACCTTGAGCTGCACCTGACAACGAATGAACTTTTGTGACGCCACCATCAAATATCCATATCAGCTTGTTGTGACGTCATATTTTAATAGAAGCCTACTCGGGTTTATTGAAGGACAAAACTGCATTTTCAAAGAGCCAGCAACATAATCTAGGAGGTTTTGGTAACTTATCCTGTCCCATCACTGCCAAATAGGAGAAAACACTTCAAAAGACTTGATGTGACTTCATTTTCACTGGTAATAAGAATTTTACCTTCCAAATGAATGAAGACACTTTTCAAAGAATACATTACCAGTGTAAAGGAATTTATTGTTGCTTTTAGTGTGCCCTTTTTTATTTACGTAACTAAAGGAGAGGTTGGCACCTTTACTGGCACCGGCTTCTCCCTAATGAACACTTGTTGACCAACTGAGCACACTGAATGCTTCATGGGAACTGGCATATTCTTTGTATATGAAGACCTGTCATCCATACTTTTCTTTGTGTCCTTTATCGCACTGTACGATGCCCGGGACCCTTCCTTTCATTCTTCTAGTTTGTCCTTATTACAATCAACTATTACAAGTGCGTACTACTCATACGAACCTTGATAAGCTTTATATTATTTGACTGAAAGAGAAGATTCACATTTCACGTACACTGTTCACGACAAACGAACCCCGTTGATAGTTGCACTCGGACCACTGAAGTAGCACGAAAATGAATGTCAGAATAGAATGCATGCATTATCCCGGATCATGTTAAGTTTGCACTTATTGCTTGCACCGTGCTTGGCACACAAAGTTACACTTCAAGTTTGTGGAACAGTTTATCATAATAATGACACGTTAGAATCTATTAAAACACATGGCTTGCGTAGTTCCGTCTCAAGGGGGAGAGGTTCCTCAAGTGCAGGTGTAAGCACCGGCGAACCAGTGCTGCACACGCACGAGTCAGGTGCACTGATGTGCTGCCTGGCCTGGTCGCATAACATAACGCGTAAGCACTCACTATCGCACGCAGGGGTCTCATGATGGTCTACGTGTGCAACCGCCGACTTCAAGAGGAGAAAGCTGTGCGGGCCAAACGCTATGTGCTCAAGTACCTGCTTCATCGAGTAATCAGGTATGCGCAAATATTTCTTTCTTTGTCGGGTATCATGCTATACATTTGCATATGCAATGAGCGATGCACTGGAGATTACTCGCTTTTTTTTCTTTTTTTTGTAATTTCTAGCTCGTTGTGGAAGTGACAGTGCAGTCAAAGGAGAAACGGATTGCTTTTTTTTGCCACCGTATCGACCACCAAAATAATATGCAGCTACTGATCGCTATTATGAAACAAGCTTGTGTAGACGTTCAATGTTTTGTGCATTTTTGATGGCTATGCGAATTTGAGGGCAGGACATATATCTACGAAAAGGCCGTTAATCACATACTGCCCATGCGTCAAATAGTGGCTATTAAGCGGTACGTGCAAAATAGTGTGCGTCATTACAGCGCTGAATGGCAGCACTGCAACACAAAACTTTTTGATGCTTTTGGTGTTTTCTCACTCATTGCAAAACACCAACAGTCAGATGCTTAGAGATATGAGAGATTCGTGCTGCGTAATGCCAAAACATGATGAAATTTTGTGACCTTTTTTTACTTGACAAAACTTTTTTTGTTTTCTCTGTTATGCACAATGCGCTTGATGCACTGTTAAAGTTTATCATGATGTTGATGTTCTCTGTGTGAAAAAACTGCTTGAACACATTTATTGCTTTACCTGGGGGATGGGCTTCGTTTTTTTTTGTGTGTGTATGTGTGTGTGTTTACGTGTGTGTACAGTGCGCATGTTCTCTAAATGTCGATTCTTTTTTCTTTAAAACAATATTATCCCTTGGTAATACCCACCTGCTATGCTATCAACTGAGTGTGGCAGTACTGAAAATAACAAAATAAAAATAAATGCATTACATTGTGCAGCGGTGTCTCAAGTTACATGATCACTGTTCCCCTGAATTTGCAAGCCATATATTCCCCTGAATTCCACTGTGCTAGTGACTCCTGCTGCTTTAAATGCAGAGGAGAAATGCCTGCTTAGCTCCTTAGGCTAATCACTGCGAAGTTTTCTTGTAGATTGATACCTCCAAGAAAGTTAAAGCCTGTCTTTCTTGAACACCTTCCACTTACTGAGAATCATCAGTCTAGCGAGTAAAGCAGAGTTTATGGTTTCTCGCGGTAAGGAAAACCTGCGGCTGAAAATCCCATTAGCCCTCATCGTCCTCATGTCAAGAGCATCGAAACTCCTTCCCTGCAAGTTCAAGCACAACTTGTTTGATTGAAAGTTCAAGCAAGTGTAAAGCCTCAGTGTGCGTTTCATGTGCAAGACGCATAGTGTGACTGAGGGTCACTGCACCGAAAAAAAAACACCAGCACAACTGTTCACCTAAAATAAAATGGCATGGAGATTGTAGAAATCTTTGTTATCCTGTGCAGGACCTAATTAAAGTTTTTCCAGCCCAGTGAAGTCTGCACATTTCACAAAAGCCTCTGTAGATTATTCATAAAGTCAAAATATTTTGCGACGGGGATCACATCTATATATGTAGGTAACTTTAACTGCCTTGTTCTTTTGTTTGGCTGTTGCTTGTGCTGATTTTTACTGTTATAATCCCACTGTAATTTGGAGTCTTGGATATTTCCTGCGAGATGTGAAAGAACTGAATATGGTTCTTTGTGCACATCCTTTACTCTCTGTGTTAATTATTTTCTTGTTATTGTTTCTTTTTACCACCGTTCCCCTCTTAAGAGCGTTGCACGCTTTTCTGAGGCTGGTTTCTTTCTCCTGTACGCTTCTTGTGTGTTTCCTGCACCTTGATATGTGCTCTTGGACAATGTATTGTATATTCGCTATTGTGTGCTATGTCAAAGCTGATTAATTTGCCTTTAGAAGTGAAAGGAAACGTGCAAAGAAATTTTCGCAGCTCTATTGCGTCGTCTCCTCCATTGTCGATGGGAGTCAAGGGAACAGGGTAGGGTAAAATTTCTCAAAAAAAACAATTGTTTATTTGTTAGTGATTTGTAATCATCAGTCTTTCCTGAACAATGCTGGCTGTGTCATTTATGCGTGCGTGATTTATTTACCCTAGAAATGGCGTTTTCCAAAACCTCGGTGGTGTCCGGCCCCACCCGCTTTAACACATACACGTGATCTGTACCTCCCTTTTGTTGAAAAAAATATCAAACTAAAACGCAGGCTCTCTCTAGCTTTACCGGAATGGTTATTGCTCGTCTGGCACAGCAAAAAGCTGCCTAGCTTTCCATTTTTAGCCAAAACCGTAGACGCTGCCGGTATCACTTCAAGGCCAATTATCTGAAAACATAAATTTTTCCGACGTTTGACCCTTTTTCTCTGGAACCACAAAAGCTATAAGCACTCTTTTTTCCCACTACTGAGAGAGCACAAGGGTGAGTCTACTGAAATATAATTATGAAAATTAATGCAGGCAATTTTATCTGACAAGCTTTTTATTGTCCATATTGGCTTGAAAATTGGGAGGGTCCACTTAAAACAAAAGCAAGAAGTACTAAACAATATACAACAATAATTCTAGTTCAGTAATGAGAACACAGATAGTTGAATACAATGATACCAATATAAATCCTTTAAGCCTAGCAGATCCCGAGACAAATGGTTACATACATAGGTTAAAATACATCGGAGGGATAGGGCTCACCCTGTTCCCTTAACTCAGTATCTTCCTACTTCATTTACATTCTAAAAAGAAATTAGGTGCTGCCACCTTATTTTTGCGGTTGTAACTGTTTATTCCCTATTTAACTCCAATTCGACTTTTCCCGCATTTCCCAATGCAGTCTCGTTCAAACTGCTTGGGCATAAGCAGGCTGAACGCAAACAGTTACGGTCTAAAATAACTCCATCAAATAGAGTTAAATATGGAATAAACAGTTGCTCTCACACCAAAAAAAGAAAATGATTGTCAGCCATCAATTTGCATGCACGGCGTGTAATGTCATCTAACAAGAATGAGTTATTTAAGGTGACGTTTTTTTTTCAACTTTCCCTGTTTCTCTTTTCTTATCTGCATCCTTGCTTGGTTGTTTGGTTGTTTTCTTATTTGCTTGTTTCTTTGTTTGCTTGCATATTTGTTTGCTTGGGTGTTTGCTTTCTTGTTAGCTTGGTTGTTTGCTTGTTTGTTTGTATCCACAGACGCAAGGTGACGTGCATACTGGTCCACATGAACGTATGCACAATCCCGCCATTCCATACATGCACAGGTTGGCGCCCCTGATGGTGTTAACCACAGTGCTACTGGCCCCGGTGTTTCCCCAACTGGGCCAGGGTCCGACGTGGGAGTACGAATCTGGACGTATGGTGGGCCAGTGCCGCAGCAGCTGGTGGCTCAACGTGTTGCACATCAACAACTTCTTCCCCAGGAAGCAGCAGGTCTTGATCATCTGCAGAACAGTTCACTTTTCAACAACCAAGTAGGGCAGTAACCAAGTAGGGCAGTAAGATCATCGCACCTGCCATTACTAGCGTGGCTCTTCCGCCGCTTCATTATGCATCTTGGCTCAGCGACCTTTTTTTAAATTTTTTGTTAGGGACAGATTAGAGACCAAGAGGACCAATAAGTAACGCAGCAATTGATTTTAGTTGTAATGTACCCCGTAATTAGCAGGGCCAGTATTCACACAAATATACTTATGATGATGATTATTGGTGTTTATTGGCGCAAGGGCCAGATTTGGCCAAAGAGCACCAGGGCTATTGTGCTTTATGATTGGCTATTATGCTTCTTACGTTTAAATTTCTTAAGAACAGATGCCTGCTAATTGTCATGCACATTTTATTGGGGAAGGCAGTCGGCCAGTGGCCAATAGCGCTTACGAATTAAAAGATTTCTGAATTCGTGTCCCTGAAGTGGTGTCAAGACTTTAAACTACAGCAGAATTATCAAGAATTGGGAAGTGTTTGGTGTTTCCCTCTGCCCCCAAAAAACCACTCCAGGCTTCTAGTGATGTTGTGGCCCCGACCGATTCATGTTTGTCTTTATTTGACAGAGAGATCGCGTTGGATTCCAGTTCAAACCAAAATAAATAAACAAAGCGTGCCGGAAAGAACTCGCGCATCTCCACAGCCATGGTGATTTGCAGAATAGAGAAAAGAAAGCACGTGTTTTGGCAGCTGATGTCACTGCATACCGTCTCGGCCACTTCGTTTACTTGATTGAATTAGTGAGCGGCGCCTCTACATTTAGCATAGTATGTATTGAATTTCACAGCTGGAACTGACAATATTGCCAACTGCATGGTAGCGACTGCCCAACGTGCAAATATTTATCTTTTGCTCTACTTTTGCCACATTACCTGTCTTAACCAGCAAACCTTGCCTGCTGTGCAGTGCCTGGAGCACACCTGGTTGTTCGCGCTCATGATGCAGTTCACTATGGCCGGAGCACTTCTCGTGCCCGTATTCTACCAGTAAGTCACTCCATGAGTCTTTATTAAGGAAACAGATGATGGACAACTGCGAGGTGATACAGCTACTATACACCCATTGCTGCATTTCTCACTTGGCATTTGATACGCAGCTAAGTTGGAATTTTATGGGTCACTAGTCTTTTGCGACAACTAAATTTCACTTTAAAATTTCATGCTTCGCCTTGTGGGCTATGGCAACGTGTTAGTACTGGCTAATGCAAATTTTGCTCCATTTTCTTTTTGCTAGCGTAGTCAGCTGTATTCTGGTGTCACACGTACACTTCTGATCTGATCGGGGCCGATCCGGATTGAGCTTGATCTGGATCGGGTGTTGCTACACATTTATTTGTGATCACGATCTTGCGGGATCCAGATCAGGGTGATCGCGATCCGAGAATCGCGATCAGGCCTCTTGATTGCGATCGCACGCAGACGTCTGCGCCCTCTAGCGCAGTATTCTGAAAGTGCGAAGAACAAAAAGTGAAGGCAGGTCAATCAAAAAACACTTAAAAACCTTTTTATCAGCAATAGTAAGTTGCCAAATTAAAATATTATCCAAATTTAACTGTTTTATAACAATGTGAATTTGTAGCCATGGCATTATGCAGTTCTAAGAGTTGCGACTATCAGCAGATGATAATCACTCGATCCGGATTATTGGACCGTTTAGCAGCGGCCATTGTTGTACGCGATCAAGAAATCCGATCCGGATCGGGCCCGATCGTGATCCGAAGTGTACGTGTGACACCGGTATTAGTTTTATCACTGAAAAGTCCAAATTAAAAGCCGTGAACTTGGTAGAGTCACCGATTTCTAACAGAACAACTTTCAAGCTGTCCTAAAACAGTTCCTTATGCAAGAAACAAAACGAGTCCGCCAGTACTGAATAAATGATGCGGAAATCTATTTATAGTAAAATATACAAAATTTAGACGTGGAGCAATAGTACCGGCTTTAATACTAACATTATCGCACTGACTGACGTTATATCGTCATCCGTTAAAAAAACATTATGCAGATCGAATGCAAATTGTGGAATCTGTGTTGTAAAGCTTTCGTGGAGCATTTAATCAAATGCCACAAAGCTGTTCATCTTCTGCAACATGTTTTATGGTATAGCGATAACGTGCCTGTCCGGCAAATCAGCAAGGCGTAGAAACGCCCATTAGCCGACCCACATGATCAACGAGACACTGCACCTGGGATCGACCTGCTTTTGATCATGCCATCTCTGGTATCTGCCCAGTTTTCGACTGGACTACGTTTAGGACCAGCCTGCTTTACTCGGCAAGAGGCCTTTTGGAAAGTTCACGTCTGAAGTAGTCGCCAAGTGGTGGATTGCGATTTTTTCAGTGTTTTGTGTACTCGGGGGTAGCGTAAATGCTCTCTGGCGGTAGTGGATGAAAATTTCTCTAAACATGACCATTCGGCCCTGTGCGTCTGCGCATTGCATCATCGATTCCAAAGCGGAGAATGTAGGTGGCAACCGGCACATCTGCAGGGATAGCACAGATCTGGCTACAAAGTATACCTGTAAGCCTATTTGTTATGTGAGTGATGTTTGTGAGAGCTATTCGGCAAGACAGCAGCGGCGGCAGCAGCCACGGGTAAGAAAGTCAACGCTACTCACAGATTCAACGCTGCTTGCATGCAGCAGGATGCACAGGAAGACTGAACACGGCGATTCAGGTTGGCGTCATTCCAAAAAACTGCAGTATAGTGCACAAATAGCTTTCGGCGCAAGTGACAGATGTGGCCACAGTCCAAGAATTTTAGTCTCAGAAAATGTTCTGGAGTCCAGTCGGTTTAGTGTGTCTGTACAGAAGTGCACTGCATATCATATTGACCGCTGTTCAATGGTTTCTTGGGATCTACAAGAAGTACCAGATTAGTCTATGGGACATTCCCAACATTGCAAAGATAAGCTTTCGTAAATGCCGCTTCAAGCCGTAGGCGGTCGGTAACGTTGTATTGCCATGGAAGGCACTAGTTGGCACCTGAAACTGTAGCAAAAGGTCCAGGGTACGCTTGGAGATGCTCGGAGAACACCAGTACTCTAGCGCAATGTGTGTGCCTTTTTCCTTGTGCTTTCTAAATGCCGGTCATACAAATTCTGAACTATTCTACACCAACCGGCCCAACTTTCTACCTTATTGAAACTCAAGAAGGCTTGGGCAGTTTTGGAAGCAAGCAACTTAAGTTATCTTTCAGTATCCATCCTCGCCAATTGAATTGAAATTGCATGGGTGCCTTCGTGGGAAGTGCAGGCTTTGGAGTATCGTGAAGGGCACAAACCGGCCCTACGCTTGCTGTTGACTATGCGTGTACGCACTACTAGATGAGTTTAATATATCGGTAATGATAAGTGCCTTTGAGATGTTTGTCGAAGTATTCTGAGCCACTACACCATTGTAATATACGCGTGGTTGCGAACGTTCGCAGTCGGCCAGTGGTGGGTCGTGTGCTGGCCATTAGCGGCATTGTGGCATCCATCGCACTGACCTTCCTCTTCACACTGCTTCATGACCTAGGACCGACCTGGTTGTTCCGCGAGTACAAGCCCGGGTAAGGTCCTTCATCCGTTCTGCAGCAGTAAAATTAAAGATTATGAGCCTCCACATACATGTACTATGTCCTTTTTTCAGTTTTATTATGTGTAGTGGCTACTCTAAGGCATTTAAACATTGATTAATTGATTGATTCATTTCCCTGAAAACTTCTAGAACACGGGACACCTATGCGGAAATGATCTACGTGCGGCCTTACACAAGAGTCGGTGCCTTTTTCTTCGGAACGCTGGCGGGCGAACTTCTCTCCCACCGAAAGAAGATTACCATCAACAAGGTGACCGATCATTTACATGTATAGTTTGAGTCGCCATTCGGTACGAGCCATTGCAGTGAACATTTATGCTCGCTTGCTAAGGCGGCAGTGCAGTTGATGCGTTAGCCGAAGAGAACTAAATGGACATCGCCCAATGCTTAATTTACAGCAAAACATGCATGTGCGCACACAAAAACATAGAGACCATAGTTTCAATGGCCTCCTTCAGGTGCGCACATAGGTATATTTGAGCTTCAAAGTGCAAGCTCATGTCATCATCAACAACAATTCATTCAACGTTTGGCGTATCATTAAGCGTAAAATACACTGGGCTCTCCGGCTAATATATCCCAAATCTTTAAGCGTAACAATATCGCCTATGCGTATATAAAATATTAACCTGTGTCAGTTTTTTACGCTAGTAAACATGCGTCTTAACCGAAACCAACTAGCCCAACGTATTAACCTTACTTCTGTCAGGCACCTATGGGAATAAATCACTAGCTGTGTTTGGGTGCATGCATGCATTTTCTATTAGATGGATAAGTAATCAACAAATGTCCAACATTTTGCGTAACACATTGCGTTAAATCTTTGATTTAGATGTTTCATATCAGAACTGAGGACCATACTTCAACATAATTAGTCAGCAATGACTCACCAGTTGTATTCATGTATGCGCTATAGGGCCCCGTCGGCGCCTGCTCACACTTCCCCGAACTCACTTGCGTTCGTTCTCGCGTTAGAACCCAAAAGCCACTCGTGAAGGTAAGCCGCATATGACCTCTAGTTGTTGAGCGGCATTTATTTTCAATTCCACTGGCTGCACAGTTTCGTGGCTTGCAACGTAAATGTTAGCTCATTAGACTCCCTTGCACCGATCGGCTGTTTATCAACGCACTCAGTAACTATTTAGGGGACATCTGTGAAAAACAGCAAATAAGGTCCTGATCATTTCGAGTACACAAACAAGTGGACGGAATAAAAAGTGGTGAGGCTCAATCCCGAAAGCCTTTCGCTCGTAAGGGCTGTTTACGACTAGCCGGCCGCATTTGTGACAATATGTTCGTCACAATTGGCTGGCGTACGTTCTAATGAACAGCTATACAGCAATAACAATGTTTTTAATACGGGTTCCATCAAAGGTAGTGCCAGAGAATAGTAAAGATTAGTATTTTACTATCTAAGGTGGCTGGCTGATGAGAAACAGATTTTAAGAGCGAAAAGATTTGCAAATGCATATCCCCCTGCGGCTCGGATATGTATGTACCTATAGAAGTAATGTGCAGTTGGTTCCACCTACGTAAAAGCTCCCTTATACTTAAATATTGCCGAGATTCGCTTTGAACAATCCACGCATTCCGTAGCGTATCATGGCATGATAGAGGTCTGATAAACTGGACCCGTACGTCATCCACCAGAGTGAGTGCAACGGCACCGACCAGAAAGAGCGCGTCCCGCCACATGCAGGGGCTGGTGTGTCTTGGCTGGCTGTGCTGCCTGGGCACTCTGTTAGCGCTCATCCACGCGCCGTTCAAGTGGAACCGTGGCCTGGAGTTGCCTTTCACCGAGGCGTCGGCCACGTACGGGGCCTTTTCGCGAGTACTCTGGGGTGCTTCCATCTGCTGGGTGGTCGTCGCCTGTGCCCACGGCTACGGTGGTACGTCAACATCCGTACGCTTTGTTATACTGTCTAGTGCTCATCACCTGTTGCCGCTTTGTGCCTCTGTGGGCGGGCAAATTAATGCACTGGGTGACGATTCGGGTTATATCGGCGACACAGCAAAACTTTAAATTCTCCTCTGGCGCGTCAGATATGTGTATGAGTCAAGGGGAAAATCCCTCCAAAGACATACACCTCGACCAGTGCAGCATGCCATGCATCAGGGATTTCGACGGCCCTGGTTCCTCATTCGGGTACTTCGGTTTTAAACTTAGGCGTACTGTGCACTAATAATTATACCCCCATTCAGGCATAACTGTGTGCATACGCTTCAGGTATGCGCCGGAATTCTGGCACGTGCGCATCGAAGGACCCTATAACGTGGCATTGTAAACTGATGTCGTGCTATTGGCGAATATTCTTCTGCACACTCCGCTTAGCGGCACTCTTCAATCCGAGCTGTAGATCTCAGAGGCTATGGAATTGGCTAATATTCCGCTGCGGGTTCCCGTTTGACAATGCACGAAAACTAAAGTATAAAGTATTTTGTTCCTTTGAACTCCTTTGATTTAGTGACTGGTGCCCTCCGGGTGCGTGCGCGAATTCGCCGCATCCTTTTTCTCTCTCCCCTTCACCTTCTATTCTCTTCTTCCAGCGTAGGGTAGCCAACCAGGCAATGATCCCTGCAGAAGCAGCCAACCTGTACATGTCTCTTAGGTGGACATTTCCAGAATATTACCCCCACCCCCCTCCGCCCTGTAGTCACGCGATGGACCAAATTCTGCGGACAAGCATGACGTGGCTGAACCGCAGCGAATTGCGCTGCGACCAACTTAACTGCGTGTCCAACGGTATTGTCGCTCCCCGCTTAGTCAAAACTAACATATACAATGTCTTCTGACAAACGCGCGTGCTTTTCTTCGTAATGTCTTTGAGTTCTCCTCTTCGACATCAATCTGTGCATAACAGGACCAGTCGTGGGGCTGCATAGCGGGGCACCTCTTCGACTTTCATTGCTCCGAAGCCCCAGCGATTAAAAGGGAGAATGCTGCTCCCTCTCGAGATATTTAGCTCCACGCGCATGGGACCTTGTAATGGGACCTTGTGTCGAGTTTTGTAGCTCTAATTGAAAGAAAGTAAGAAGTGTACTTTTACTTAGCTAAGTCATTGACAAATCGATGGATTCTAATAATTTGACCCAATTCACAGTTAAATGGTTCCATCAAGTTACCTTATGTGACAATTTGTTAAATTCTTGGTGAGTTCTGACATACGAAATGCACGCCTTAAGAAAGTGAACATTCTTGATTGAATTGACACTGCACGTACACTAGCAATTTAAGATAAAGGCATGCAATAAATTTCACATTCTTGACGAAAGTAGGCCAGTGCCTTGGATGCCGGTCAGTCCCTTCATTCCCAACAAATTACAGCATACAGCAATTTACAGTTGTGAACAATTTTGCTTCACCCCTCACCTATGTGAATTCCGGTGTACCACAGGGCAGTGTATTAGGACCATTGCTTTTTCTAATATATATCAACGACCTGCCTAATAAAATCTTTTCCTGCACGTGCATTTTCGCCGATGACTGTATAATATACCCACCAATTACCAGCTTTGAGGAGCACCTTATGCTTCAAGGCGACCTTTAACACATTAACGACTGGTGCAATGCCTGGCAAATGACACTTAACTCATCTAAATGCAAGGTAATGACTTTCACACGCAGACACTTTAACTTAAGCTTTTCTTATTATATAAATGCAGATCTAGTATCCGAAGCTTTACTGTACAAATATCTAGGCATTCATCTCCCACCATATCTTTCCTGGGCCTCTCATATAACAAACATATGCGCTAATGGTTCAAAAACACTAGGGTACATTCGTCGCAACCTACGAAATTCTCCATCTGACATCCGCAAATTAGCCTTCCTGACGTTCGTCCGTCCACAGCTCGAGTTTGCATCCCCGTTTTGGTCTCCTCATCACGAGTACCTAATCGGCATGTTAGAAGCCATCCAAAACCGAGCTAGTCGTTTCATTACCCGCAATTACAATAGGCAGTCAAGCATAACTCGAATCAAACTTGACTTTTCGCTTCCTGCACTAAGTAGTCGTCGTGACGTGGCATTGCTGTCCTTGTTCCATAAATATGTTCATCAATTGAAGTCATCGTCTTTGCTGCTGGAATGTGCAAGTTACGTATCACGACGACTGAATAATGATTTAAGTTTCACTCGCATCTACGGAAACACTGATGCATTTAATTTGTCGGCTTTGCCACGAGCCATTCGCTTGTGGAATTCCTTCCCTGACAGCGCTGTCATGCAAACGGACAGAGATAAATTTAGGCAACTCCTGAACTTGCAGTTTCTGTCCTAAAATTGTGTCATTCTGTATGCCATGCTCTCTATTTGTATGTAACGTCACGCTGACTATTGTTTGCTATTCATGCTTTAAAGTAAACTTTTCTTACGCAATGTTTGATTATATACGTGAACAATGTGCTTGGTAAAATTTATCTGGTATTTTGTACACTACCTTGACTGCTATTTCTTTTTATCTACGTATTGTTTTTATTGTTTGTTTTTCTTTCATACTTTGAAATACACATTTTTACATGATGTTCGATATGTGCGCGAGCAATATGCGTGATAACATTTGGCTGATGTTTTGTATGCTAACGCGTCTTCTTCATTTGTAATCCTGTTTTGCGACGATGATTTCTGCTCATTTTCGTGGTCCTCGAGTTTTGGAATTCATGTGTAAAACTGTCTTGCAGTGATGCCCCCCTTACCCAATGCTCCTCATAGGGCCTGTAAGGTATTTTGAAATTAAAAAATTTTAAAAATACTTTTTGTACATTTTTTACAAGCAGTATGAGCTCATCGCCGGTCACACTTCATGACAAAGAAGTTAGATGCATAGAGAATCAGCATATAGCACAAAGAGCGATGGAACACAAAATGTTAGTTCGAATGTTAAGAGACAGGAAGAGAGCAGTGTGGATCGGAGAGCAAACAGGGATAACCAATATTCTAGTTGACATTAGGTGGAAAAAATGGAGCTGGGCAGGCCATGTAATGCATAGGATGGATAACTGGTGCACCATTAGAGTTACAGAATGAATACCAAGAGAAGGGAAGCGCAGTCGAGGACAGAAGAAAACTAGGTGGGGTGAAGTTAAGAAATCTGCAGGCGCAAGTTGGAATCAGCTAGCGCAAGGCAGGGGTAATTAGAGATCACAGGGAGAGGCCTTCGTCCTGCAGTGGACATAAATATAGACTGCTGATGATGATGATATACGCACCATTACTCACCGTCGCCTTCACAGTATTTTCTTGTTGATTTTTTTCCTTAAGGACGGGGGAGGAGAGGGGAGGTGCAATTGTTTACAAGCTGTCTGACTGTTATATAAATTTGTTTTTAGCGAATGTTACCTGACAGCACCTTAGTTTCTGCTCCATTTGCGGAGGCTTGTGGGGAGGAGGAATTAAAGACTTTTATGTTTCCTTGCCCCCGAGTGCGTCAGTATGCCTGCGTATTCTTGTACATGACTGTCAACAATCAGTGGGACACTAATGGTGGCAAGCCAATGAGGGTGCACCTGACCATCGCACGCAGTTTTTTTTCCACATCACATGCACTATGCGACCACCGTTCGTTGGCGATGCAGGCTGGCTGAATGACCTGCTGTCGCTCAAGTGCTGGCAGCCACTGAGCCGTCTCCTCTATTCGCTCTACATGGTCAGCCCGCTTGTCATCGCCTACTCAAACGGAGTACGGGAGCACGCCTACTACCTCTCCTATGACGCCATGGTGAGTGAACGCACATTAACTGCTTGCAAACGCGGGAGTGTGCAGTTTTGGTGCTTATATGGAACAATGGTGCTACTTTGAAAGTATATTTATCCGAGGACCCTTGTTGTTTTCTGTTCCACTTTTACACTTTTGTGTTTTCCTAAGCAGCACCTGCCGTGGTTGCTTAGTGGCTATGGCATTGGGCTGCTAAGCATGAGGTCGCGGAATCAAATCTTGGCCACAGTGGCTGCATTTCGATGGGGGCGAAATGCAAAACCACCCGTGTACTTAGATTTAGGTGCACATTAAAGAACCCGAGATGGTCTAAATTATTCCAGAGTCCCCCGCTACGGCGTGCCTCATAACCAGATCATGGTTTTGGCACGTAAAACCCCATAATTTTTTTTCCTAAGCAGCCCTTAGTGTGATAGTCACGTTCCATTACGGCCCTTTCATCAATTTACGAGCACATATAGAACAAGACATCATTATGAAATTCAATAGAAATGAATCTCAGAACATGCACTGAGGGTGAAATGACGGAAGTAGGCCCGCTCATTCATTGTCGCGCGCTTCGCAACGCGCCGCTTGGTTTACCATATGCACACACAGACACACATACACTAGTTCACATGTGTATGCCCTGATGCACGCATCGTTCATTTGGAAGAGCTGTTAATCATTGGCCGGGCTTAATTGCGTTCATTCCATTTCCTCTCACTATTAGTCTTATTTTCAGGAACAACTCTCTCGTAAAGAAGGATTCGTTAATCAGGGACCGGTACTGATCACGGGATACATTCCATGACGTACACGGCATTTTGCATTGCAGTATTAAGCGAAAAACAGAGTGTGTAGCATAATTATTTCAAAAATAGGTTCCTTCTGCTTGTGGTTTATGCTTCAGCTGGTCACGCGCAGAACCGAATGTCTTATTTTGATTTGAAGTCTCCCTTAACAACTCCGACTTTAGGAAATGGAGCGACGCCGTTTAGAGGGGGTGTCTCCATTCAATCCATTGTTATCAGAACAGTGAAATACTGTCATGTCTGAGAGGCTCAGCAGTGGTAAAGCTTCAGTGGAATATAATAAATGCACTCATAGTATCATTTGGTATATGTTGACAAATGCATGATTCATATTTTTTTTTGGTCGTGAAAGACCAGGTATTCATGACTCGTGATTTCGGAACGCCGTCAAAGTTGTGTAACTTTTAGATCGGTGCACACTAGGTGCGACATATACTGGCACTCATTGCGATAGGGCAGCCAGCAATAATTCTGACAAGAATTTCATCATTGAGAGGGGCACATGTTATTTACAAAAGAAGTTGCTTCTAAGCGGAGCCTAACAACGCTGGCCATGAGAGCAAAAGCTTGTGGATGCTGAAGTGATGCACTTCTGAATGATGAGAGAGACTTATCTTATAAGACTAAAAAGGCTAAAAAGGCTTATGAAACTTTCATTCCAGTGAGGTTCAAGATGTTGACGAACAAGTGGAAAAGATTTTTCTCGACCATAAGCGCTTTTATTAGGAATAACGGCTTCACAGCTATGTTGTCGTAATGGAGCGCCCGGTGCTCTCCTCTCCGAACATCAGGACATTTCTCCCCTGCTGCTTTTCTAAGAGTCTCCTGGAGCTATATACATAACATTGCTCCTTCACTTTCTTCCATTTAGAAAAACGCTTATTGTGACTTACATTGCGAGAATCGCATAAAAGTCATGTTGATTTCTTTCTGATGGACATATTCAATAAAAGTTGAACATTACGTTCATAATGTTACGGCCAATATGCCCTTCCTTAGTGCTTCTGTTCGAAAGTTGAGTTGCAGCTTTCCCTAAAGATGAATTCCCGAATGATCACCTTCGCATCCCAATGTATCTCTAGAATTTCTTTGAATTTCACCGCCCATAATTTTACAAAAATCTGCTACCAGATTCGATAGGGGGAAAAATAAGGGCATCAGTTGTCGACATGAACTTACTAAGTCGAGCATAATACGCGACATGAAAATAGGTTTAAATATTTTTGCGACGAGTAGAAGCTATGACATGCCACTGAAGTTCTCTTCAGACTACAGGAAAAACAAGGGGAATGTGGGAGATGGCGATTCAAGATGATGAGTAACACGAGAACAAGGTGAGAGCAGGAGCCAACGTTTGGACAAGTGGACTTGTCTTCTTCAAGGCGACATATGCTCTCTTCAGCACAGTATATATAGGTAGGGTTCTTCTAAAGGGAAGAGAAGGTAAGGTGGATGGGTGAAGTAATGAGCGAGAGTGTGTTAGCGGCAAGGGTATAGAATTGAAAAGAAATATAATGCACTACTGATAGTCGGTGGAGGAGTTTGAGGCAGCTACCTGTGTTAGCAGGTTGATGTGTCATGACAGGTTCCTCTTTTCATGGAAGAAGTCTGGACGATGAGGGGGGTGGTGTCTGCTGTGCTGGAGGTCAGTGAACTATCATGTCTGATGGGGAGAATAAAAGTAGAGGCAGAAAAATGGTGTTCAGGGGCAAAAAAAATTCAAAACGGGGGGCGTAGATATATAGATAAAAGAACGAAAGGAATGAGTGAAAGCAAAGGGTAGGAATATTATGGACAATCGAATAACGAAAAAAAAGAAAGACTAAGCAACTCAATGAACAATAACTAAGTTCTGTTGCCTATGCTTTTCAATTTAGCATAGCGAATAGATTCTAAAGCTCTCTTTGAAACATTCATGCCTATTGGTTGCAATGTCTTGAACTTATGAATGAGGTACGATACTCTATATTTTCAGTCTAGTAAATTTGACTAGTATGTAGAGTTTAAGTTCATCAAAGTTATGACCTGATTGGTTGAAATGCTCGGCGATGGCTTTGGCAAGCTTTTTAGCTGTGTCCGCACGATGTCCGTTTAGCCTGATGTTCATTGATTGTCCCGTTTCACCGATATATTGCTTCTTACAGAAGGAACACTCAAGCATATAAATTACATCGGATCTAGTGCAAGTAAAGTTAGTTTTCACTTCGTTTGTGTAGCCATTTGCGGTACGTCTAATTTTAAGGCCACTTTGAAGGTGCTTGCAGGTTTTGCACCTAGGGCGAGAACATGCTTTTATAACGGGGAGATTATGTTAGCTGACTTTTGCATGCACTAACATGTCTTTAAAGTTTCTGTTGCGGCGATAGGTAACCCTTGGTACATCCTGGAACGCTTTTCTCAGACGCTCGTTACTTGATAATATTGGGTGGTACTTTCGTAGGATGTTGTTTATGTTTGGGAGGGCGTTAAGAATATTTTGTTATAAAGGCTGGTGGTCTATCAGATTCTGGTGTAGGTTGTTTCTTAGCTAATGCCGACTGCCTCTCTAATCTTGACGCGACGTCATAAGCCTGATAGAGAGGAATTTGTGGACGATTTTGTTTCGCTAGCGTTACTTTAAAGTCATTTAGGTGGTGGATACAATCATTGTCGTCGCTACAGATTCTTCTTATTCGTTTCGCTTGCCCGACAAAAATTTCTCGCTTGCAATGTCGCGGGTGATGACTGGTGTAGTCTAAATACTGCTGGCTATTTGTAGGCTTCCGGTATAAAGTGTTGTTCTCAGTTTTTCATTTTCTATGTAAACCGTCATGTCGAGGAAGTTGATCTGTCTAGGAGAGTGGTGAGCAGTAAACTTAATACTCGGGTGAAAGCGGTTGAAATGGCTAATTACCGTATTTATTCGAATCTAGGCCGATAGTTTTTTTCAAATAATCACATACGAAACTCTAGGGTCGGCTTAGATTCGAGGATTTAAAAAAACGCGCTAGTTTTTAACTGAAACTGATAAATATGGTGCATAGTTAGCGCCATCTAGAAAAGTCAGTATCTCAGCCGCTACTAGCCGCGCCAGTAGCCAACTGAAGTACACGAGCGACGTCGCCATTTTGCCCTGCGTCGTATCGGTAGTATCGGTATGGTGCAGCATCGGCGCGCGGTGTGGCGTTATCCTAATGGCACCAAATGGGCGATGCCACTATAGTGCCGCTTTCTAAACGAATACTGTATTTACTCGAATTTAACGCGCACTTTCAACACGACCCTAAATCTGCGTCGGCATCTCAAAATGGGCGCCTCGCACGCGCGTCGAGCCTAGCTACCGTAGCATGCGGAAGCTTCCTCCGTGTGCTGCAGTACACGTGCTTAGGCAATAGTCTACCGTCTGTATTCACGTTCTCAGCGTCTGCTCTATCAGCATGAAGTACGGAGTTCATCATGATGCCGCATTTAAAAGGAAAGTGATCATCTGTGCGGAAACGGACAGAAATCGGGCCGCATCACGGGCGTTCGGAGAATCCGAAACTTGCGAGCGGGACTGGCGCAAACAGGAGGAGAGGATTTTCGCCAGCAAAGCAATGCGGAACGGTTTCAATGGACCGAAGCAGGACGTAATCTGCGACGATCCACTCCGGCGATACGATCGCCTTGGCCCTATCTTGAACGCAATCTGCGACGGGTAATGAGTCCGCCTCGCGCCGTGTTTTCGCCGCGTTGAAGCGAGAGGCATGCTAGCACGAAGGCGCGCTTCGTCTCCAGCGTTCTGACAGTTCGTTTCCGCGGTCAACGAGCGAGATGTGTTCATGTTTGCTTGTGCGCGCGTGACACCGTGCTTGTTAATAGCAGTCTACTAATTTGCTATCGCATTCGATGCATCGCCTTTCGGGCGAAACTGCGACTTTTTTTTATTCATCGCAACTTCAGTGCATCGGGAGGAAATCTACTTTTCCAAATGACAGAAAGTTGTATTTCTGTTTGAAAGCATGAGGTGCGCGGTACTGGTAAAGGACTTTTTTTTTCCTCACGGAAAACGGGTGCGCGTTACAGTCGAGGAAGCGTGAGAATCGAGTAAATACGGTAGTTGTGCTAGCCGTAGAGGCATCGTCAAACGTTCAAGCCGGGCGGAACTTCGGCATCGGTCTGTCGTTGGAGGGGGCCACGGGAGATGGTTTTTGTGTGCGCCGCAACGTGCGCTTCTTCCAAAAATGCAGCATCTCAAATGCGCTGGATGGTACTGAATATAGCGCACTGTTTGAAGATGTCAGCAGTAAGCAAGATAGCGACGAGGCTAGCAGCGATGGTGACATAGAATGAGCTCGGCGTGTTCAAATTTAATAAATGCTGTTTCATTTTGCGAATGCTGTCCTCGCTTTTTTCGTTCGGCCTACATTCGAGGTAAGTTTTTTTTTCTGACTTTGAACTTTTGGGGGGTCGGCTTAGAATCGGAGTCGGCCTAGATTCGAGTAAATATGGTAGGTCGGTTAGTGCGTTTGTGCCGTGTTCCCATATTATGAATATGTCGTCAATGTAATGCAGGTAGGTGTGGGGTTTTAAAGGGTATGATTTTATCAGGTTTGCTTCAAGCTGTCCCATGAAAATGTTGGCATACGTGGGAGCGAACGGTGTTCCCATGCTTGTGCCAAAAGTTTGTAGGTAGTGAATAGAATCGAATTCGAAATAGTTGACTGTAAGAACTCTAGAATTTGTAGGTAGTGAATAGAATCGAATTCGAAATAGTTGACTGTAAGAACTCTAGAAGTGACAGGTAAACTTCAGGAGCGTGCACTTAAGGATTGATTGTGAGGGGCTTCGACACGGCTTCAATTCCTTCCCGCATGGGTATGTTTGTATAAAGAGCAGTCACATCTAAAGTTACTAGAATAGCATGGTTGGAGAGAATTTGGTTAGCGTTAATTGAGTCGATAATTCGAAGGAAGCGGGTAGTATCTTGAACAAATGATGGTAGGGTGGTTGGGATGTTTGACAGATGGTGATTTAAGAATGAATGATGGAAGGCATGAATGTTTCAAAGGGAGCTTTAGAATCTATTTGCTATGCTAAATTGAAAAGCATAAGCAACAGCACTTGGTTATTGTTCAATGAGTTGCTTAGTCTTTCATTTTTTTCATTATTCGATTGTCCGTAATATTCCAACCTCCCTTTGCTTTCACTCAATCCTTTCATTCTTTTATCTATATATCTACGCCCCCCCCCCGTTTTGCTATTTTTTTGCCCCTGAACACTATTTTTCTGCCTCTAGTTTCATTCTCCCCATCAGACATGATAGTTCACTGACCTCCAGCAGAGCAGACACAACCCCCCTCGCCCCCCCCCCCCCTCGTCGTCCAGACCCCTTCCATGAAAAGAGGAACCTGCCATGGGACACGTCAACCTGCTAACACAGGCTGCTGCCTCAAATTCCTCCACCAACTATCAGTAGTGCATTATATTATTTTTCAATTCTACACCCTCGCCGCTAACACACTCTCGCTCATTACCTCACCCATCCACCTTACCTTTTCTCCCCTTTAGAAGAACCCTACCTATATTTATATGTGCCGAGGAGAGCATATGTCGCCTTGAAGAAGACAAGTCCCCTTGTCGAAACTTTGGCTCCGGCTCTCACCTTGTTCTCGTGTTCTTCAGACTGCAGCCACATTTAATTTCATTTGCTGAATGTTCAGGACGTGGGGTTCATTTTTGCTGTCTCAATTTAACAGCACTGTAGTCAACCGGCACCGAACCGCTTTCACTTATATATGAACTGCTTACTGAACACGCATCTTGTTGGGCCGAAATCAAAGCAATAAGCTTTCTTATTCTTACTAAGAACATGTAATCATTTGCTGGCCATGTATCGACAGTAGAATGTTTGTTACAGCCAATTGGCTATTGCCTTTTCTCACGAAGTACTCTAGCGTACTGTCCTGTGAGTATCCACCTTGGGCTGATCTTCAAATAGCACTTCGTATACTCGAAAGCAGACCGCCACAAGCACTAATGAATCCCAATGTAGCCAACATGTTAACAAAGGTCACAAGCCAGTGACAACCAATTATCACGAGTGAAAATCATTGTGGATAAGCACAAATATTTTTTATACAAATGCACTGTTGCCGTTAACAGACACGTACATCCGGTACCGCGCAGGCCTACGTGCTGCTGCATCACTTCGTGCTCAGTCTGGTGGCTGCGGCCATGCTCTCGCTATTGTTGGAGCAACCCTTCATGCACCTCGAGGCTCTTGTGTCCGAGCGGCTGGCCGCAAGGCGCCCACCACCTCCGGAACCCATGATCCAAGTGCCGCACATCGAACGACACTGGCTCGACAAGGGGCACGAGAATCCCGCATTCGCCAAAGAGAAGCTCTGACCACCTTCCACACGGGTCGAACGTTGAGCGACCATGGCTATATCCTATAGGACCACTACCACTACATTGCACTTACACATCGATGAGAGACGTGCTATTTCTTTCCCTTTCTCATCTCCAGGTGCACTCACCAGAAAACTACTATTTCAAAAGCGGCAAACACTTGTTCAAGAAAATCCCGAAGATTCACATGTATTTAGGACTGGACTGTGGTAGGCCCTTGCTTCTAAAAGTGAAGGCGTCAAATGTACACTACTGACCATCCATAGGCCTTTAATTCCCGCACCTCCACAGCTCTGTGAAGCGCCTATTCTAAAATGGTTATTCCCAGTTACAGCGCTATGTGAGGCGATTTTATAGGAGGAAAAACACTGTGCATACATGTTTTGGTGGAACGTAACAGTATTTCTAATAGCCACTGTACTGCAGCAGCTGTTACATCAATAAACCTGGATCTAGTTAATAGGCTAATCACCTGTAGCTGTTGGTCACGCTCGCAGCAGAAACAGTTGTGTCAGTCAAATGTACATTCTTCAATAAAATAATAATGAAGGTTTCAGAGAAAGCGGAAATGAGAGACGCGACATTCCAGCCATAGCTGATGCTAATTTCTACGCTGCGCCAAGTCTGCAGCGCATTGCATGCCTTGTCCCAAGTTATACGAATAACGACCGCACTTTGCCTTCATTCGTGGGCGCGACTTGCCTTATCGTGACAAGCCTGATCTTCAGGGCTAAATCAAGATATACAGGGCCTTAAAGGGCCACTTCGGTGATTTTTCGATGTCCACTGACCTTAATAAAAATTTGAATATGCATTCACTTTAGCGCTCTGATTATCTGTGCCAAACGACATAACTGCGAGTCATTTAGTTTTCCGGAAAAAGACTTATCAAGATTGGCAGCGTCTTCCCGACTCATGCCCACGAATGTGAGTTTTTACTGGCCACTCTGTGTTTATGACATCAGAGCCTACACCACCGCTTCACCCTGAAACGACGAAACTGGCTCCTTTTTCTGCTAGACGGCGGCCGACAATCGTCGCTTTGACAGACATGATGACCGTTGCTTCTCTTCGTCTAGCAGCAGCACAATGGGTTGAGCTTGGGGCTCATCCACTACCTCGCATGGCGGCGGCGGGTCAAAAGTAAATGGCGATCCTTCAGCGCTGATATCGCTGCTGAATTCGCCGCTCAAATCGCCATTCTCTAGCTGGAAAGAGCCAGCACCCCGTATCGTCAAAAGACATCGTCAGCTTTGCTTTTTGGGATTAGCACCATGTGTACAGCATGTTTAGCACACGTTCTGCGTGTCTACATTACAGCAGTGTAGGATCTGATGTCATCGACTCATCGTAGACCTTCCACGAGGCAGCTATCCGTTTAGATTTCAGTACCTCGTGTACTGGTTATTCAAAATTATTGATGTGCTTCCAAGTAAATTAAACCACCCTACGAGTGGTAGGACTGTCCATACCATTTGAAAATGAGAATATCATATAATGGGGGGCTAAAAAAAGCTCCGGAGTTGCCCTTTCAAAGTAATATTATCAGTATTTGTATTCATAATGCTTTGTTAACTACGAAAATTCTGCTTACACAAGTGGTTTATGTGCTTTTGCGGGTGAAATCCTCGCAAATAAGTAGTCAGTAAGTGCATAACTAACAACAATATGCTAATCAACTTTTTTTTAGCGATTACAGTATACAGTTCTATTATGTACTTGTAGACGATCGTCTTCAAGGACACCTCCATTCTGTAAGATACTTCTGGAGCGTCTGTGTAATTATTAAATTTTACGCTCAGTACGTCCTTTTCGTATTCAGAGGCAAGAATCTCGGCACAAGCACAAACACCCCATCTGACAAAGATGATTGCATGGGCAAGGGACAAGCCAGCCCTGCCTTGGCAGCCGACAGCATGAGCGTAGCTCTTATCAGCACCACACAGTTACTCGACTAATATGCTACGCTGTGATGCCACCTGTGAATGCAAAATTAGTGTCAAACTTAATTATGAATAGCTCATTAAACAAGCACTCCGAAACTACCAAAAATTCAGAGCCCTTCCCCTGTTGAGCAAATAGGGGCAAGCGAAGCTTGTGGCAAGACGACGCTGTCGCAGGCGTTCTACTTCATTTGGCCTAAACTCAAGGTAGGTGGCTCTTCGCTGACGTTTAGCCTCAACATCGCGCTTCTGCAACTTGGAGTCCTCAACTTGGGGTTTCGCTTGGGCTTTGGAAGCCCTCACGCTAGAATCGGCACGTCGACGACGAGCCCTTTCCCGAGCGAGTTCGCGGCGCCGTTGCTCAAACGCAGCCTACTCCTCGGCGAAACACCATGTGGGCCTTTCCATCTAAGCGCCGAAACTGATCTGAGGCGAGGGAAGCCCGCCGGAGCATGCACGAACCCCCTTCCTTCCCTTTCCCTCCCCGCAACACACCAAACGACCCTGATTTGCAGCGCACGTCACTTGATCCGGCAACGGCGCAGCTTTTCCCACACCAGCTCTTTCTTTCTTCCTTTCTTTCTTTCCTTCCTTTTTTCTTTCCCTCCTTCCTTCTGTATTTATTTCTTGTCCCTGGCTCATACCTGCATATCCAATGCGAGTCTGAGCTATAGTAGTTTTAGCGTTACATTGTCGGCGCAGGCTAGCGTATACAAGCTTCCCTTGAAAAAGATGGAATTGTATTGGGGGGAATATGATTGTCTTCAAGTACCTAATACAAAGGTTTACAACAATCGTGAAATTTTAAAAAAATTAACTATTATTTGTTACTTAGGTAATTCTGGACCCTACTTCCCTTTGAAATTTGTGTCCACCAAAGCTCAGCAAAGGCTGGAGCGCACCCTTTTCTCCTCGCCCGATGCAAAGGTCTGTAGGTGGCCTTCAGAGGGCATAAGAGCTGCTTCTGAATTATTCTTCGCATAATGCAGTCTATGACTTCTCTGATACAGAACGAACACTCTGGTAGGTAAACTCGTAAGTTTCTATGTGTTTCATATTACGTGGCTCAAATACACTTGATTTTGTGATTGTAAGACAGGAACAGTATTTCTAGGGCTGAATAATATGGAGCATTATATTAAATTGCATTACAGATTAGGACACCTCTTCAAAGAATGTGCACGTTTCCTGGCGTCCGGTAAAATTAGTCCTTTAAGTCTAAATGGCTAACGAATGAAAGGTGCCGGTACGGAATCCACCATATGTTGGTCGACAGATTGAAATATCTCGTTGGTGATGACCAGTTCGGACGTTAGTGCAGGGGATCACTCAATACGATTTTTAAGTTTTTTACAAGCCCTGTCACGAATTACTTCCCCTAATCCCATCAAAAATGAAGTGTTGCACTTCATAGAGAATGCAGACACGGACATCGTGGCACTGAATAACCCAAATTGTGCGAGGGAAGTGTTCGTACATTACTACACACCCCTTCTCTCCAGTGCGCACATTGAGCGAGTTTTCAGTGTTGCTGGCAGATGTGTTCACAAAAAAATGAGGGAAGATAACCGAATAAAATTTTGAAAAATAATACTTATAGTGAAGATAACATGTGAGGGGCTGCAGGATACACTGAAAGAGCCAGGCCAGCTCCTTTTATTTACTCTATTTGTGCAATGTTAATAAAAGTAGGGTGGAAAGTAAAGCTGAAATAATTGATTGTATTTTAGTAATTGCTTGGTTGCCTTCGTGGGATAGCAGTAATTAGCAATTGTAATCAATAATGTCTTTGAAAGGAGTAATTGTAATTGAAATCGGTAAATTTTCTTGAACGTGTACAAGTCTGATGTATATGCACTACACCATTCACAAGCTGTGACAAAATGTACACACCTAATCACGCGGATGTGCAGCGGGAAATGTTAACGCAGCATCATCACAAGGATGAACGCCATGTATGATGCTTGTCGAGAAAATAAGTGCTATGAGAGGAGTATGAAACGAGATCTATATGACACATATATATTGGAATACACGTAGGGATTCAATGTTCCTTGGGTCACCGTTGCACATAACCATTCCGGAGGATTGGCAAATAATGGGTGCATACCCAGTGATCCCTACGCGGTGGCTAAAGACTGGAGTAGCCAAAACATGAAACATTAACGGAAATCAAGGTAGCCGCTGAATATTACATGCTCTTATGCGATATTGACTTATAAGCCGAAATTATACAAGCAGGTTTTATGTGGTGCTTTGTTTTGATAGGCGGAAGAGAAGTGCTCTCACTGGCAATACTTTGTCACTCAAAATTTCATGCACTATACACGGAATTACTCGGGATTTGACTTCCTAAAGCAACCCACGGGCAATAGGAGCCATCGTAGTTTGGGGCTTCAGCAATGATTGGGACTCCCCATGGAGGGTTAATAAAGGTGCACTCAAAGTACGGTGCACGAGCATTTGTTTAAACATCCTAGTCTTATTAAACCTTTCACTTTACGATTGAACTGGCTAAGGAAAATTGGATAGTCGACCACGTGCTCAATTAAGCAGTGCACCTCATCCTCTGAACCACAACGGCGGAAAGAAAAAAATTCGAGGACACCGAAGTACTGCTTATCAGTTGTGAATGTGAAAGCATTAATGTACACTTGAACACCGCTGGGCGGTCCTTCGAGTTATGAGCTCCTCGCGGGAAAGCGAGCGCATTGAGACTCTTCGCCAACACCTCATAGATAGCACAAGGCCGATGAACTTCGATCCGTGACATCATGCCACCTTGCCCGGCTGCCCTAGAATATAATGGGGACGCTCCCAAGTAAACCGCGGTGATTTTGACGTCACCGCTTTCATCACGTTGGGCTTGGCAATGGACATTTCGGCCCAAATAGCATGACGTCATCAAGCGAAGTGCACAGGCCTGCTACCAAAGAGGTGCGGGTTAAGCCTAGTGGGTAAGACACTCGGATTCTGAACATTGGGCAGTAGGTTCACTACAGTGAACGTTCTTCCTTTAAATTTATTCTGTGTTTATACATTAATTATTTTATAACGATTACTCAGGTGCAGCTAGAACGCAGGCGTGAGGTGGGCGCAAGGAACGGGTGGATAATCCAGACTTCTGAGAGGGAGGGTGACATGGCGTCGCGGGGCAATGCTGTATCAAATCACAAAACACTTGGTGCTCTCTCGCTGCTGCAGCTGTTCCCTTTTGCCCGCTCTGCTCCGTCGAGGCACTCTCGTGACGTGGTATCCCAGCCGATGAGAATTTAGGCTTGTCCAGACGATATACGATTTTTTCGCTGAATGAGGTATTTGATACTTTCGGATCAATAAATTCCACAGAACCCATCTCTCAATGACTGTCGACGATAATGCGATTCACATTGAAGCAATGCAACGAAACACTATATTGCTGAAGACACATTTATTTAGAATATGTCGTTGTCATAGTGAAACTTTCGTTACTTTGACTATGTGACGTACACCATCTCTGGTATTGGCGCACTTTGCTATGACACTCGCTTGCTACGGTCGGCCACGAACATGACGGCGTGACGACGATGCTGTGATGAGGATGGAATGAAGATGATGGAATGACAAAGACGATATGGTGACTATATCATGATGACCATTATGATGATCCTGAAATGATGTATATGGTATAGCGACTACCACGTGACGGCAACCGCAAAATGAGAATAGGATTAAGACAAATGCATGACGGCGGTGGCCTGACAATTACTGTATCAGGAACGCTATAAGATGACGATGGTGTGACAATGACTGTATGACGACCATAAATCACAAAGCTACAATGATGGACGACAATGGAACGACCACGACTGCATGACGACGACGGTATGGTAACGAATGCATGACGATGATGGTCTGACGACGACAAAATGATGACGATCGTATAACGGCCGCATAATCACGGTTGAATGTTGACAGCAAGATTACAATAAAATGTAATACACACAAGCTGCTCACCTCGGGCTCTGCCTGCACTTGGACAGATGGTAATGAGTTTGCTTTTCAAGCCCTCAAACGTGCATTAACATCAAACCCAGTCCTCCGTCACTTCGTTGAGAACGCGCCTACTTTTCTGCACACCGACGCTAGTGGCCTTGGAGTCGGTGCTGTCCTTCTACGGAGTAATAGCACTTCTCGAGAGAGAGAGGTGTTACGTATGTCAGTCGCGCACTCACGGCAGCGGAACAGAACTATCTGATGACCGAGCAGCAATGTGTCGCATTAGTTTAGGCCTTACAAAAGTTTCGAATATACCTTTGTGGACGACACTTCACTGTAATTACCGACCACCACGCCTTATGCTGGTTATCATCACTGAACAATTTGTCTGGACGCCGTGGCCGCTGGGTACTGCGTTTGCAAAACTACACTTTTGATGTTGCGTATAAGTCTGGCAAAAAACATCAAGATGCTGACGCTCTCTCTCGCTGCCCCCTGCCACTTTCATCTTCGAGAGACTCCCTTCATTCTTCGTCATGTGATGACGATGTCGCATTGTCGCTTGTGTTATCATCACTAGCCGCCACTCACCCGGTATCTTCCAATCATTGCACTCAATTCGCTTCATATCAATGCGACGATCCATACTGCAGCCGGATTATTCAACACCTATGTGTAGCTTCTACTCCACCTAATGCCAGATTACGTCGCCAACTATGGCAGTTTAAACTCAAAAAGACTGTGCTGCACTGTTATGTTTATAATACCGATGGACACAATGGGGTTCCCGTTCTACCCCATTCACTGCGTTCGCAAGTCCTCGAAGCCTTTCACGATGACCCATCTGCTGGCCACTTGGGTTTTCCCAAAAAGAACCGCCGTATTAGGGGCCGCTTCTTCTGGCCTGGCCTGTCTACCTTTGTGGCCAAGTACGTCGCTTCGTGCGCACTTTGTCAGCGCCGAAATGATCCACTTCACCCCCTGCTGGCCTTTTGCAGCCACTACGGTGTCGCGAGGCTCCTTTTGACGTCCTTGGGATAGACCTGGCCGGCCGTCGTCCCATAGTGCCACCAGGTCATCGATGGATCGTGACAGCTATTGACTATCTTACATGGTACGCAGAGACCGCTCCTCTACACTCGGGTTCTGCCTCAGACGTTGCTGCCTTCTTTCTGCAAGCCATTGCGTTGCGTCATGGTGCACCTTGCGTCCTGCTGAGTGATCGTGGCAAGGCTTTTCTGTCTACAGTGCTTGAAGACGCATTGCGAGCTTCTGCCACGGCTCATAAGACAACATATCTGGCCTACCATCCCCAAACAAATGGTTTAACAGAGCAATGCCATCGCACGCTGACGGACATGATATTGATGTACATCGAACAAAGCCACAACAATTGTGACACAATTTTACCATTTGTGACATTTGTTCATAACACTGCGGCTCAACGAACTACTGGGTACTCCCCTTTCTACCTCATTTACGGTCGTTCGCCAACGTTCACCATCGACGCCTCCTTCTTCAAGGCCCCCACTAACACGTCAGCAACTATACCTGAACACTTTGGGGCTCGACTTTCCAATTGTCGGTGATGTGCTCGCCTCAATACCGAAGCCAGCCAGGAACACCGCAAGCAGCGTTACTACAGCTCACACCTTGACATCAGCTTTTCCTCTGGCAATGAAGTGCTCCTCTGGACACCTATTCATACTCCGAGCAATGTGTCCTGAGGCGCCACAGCTGTAACACACAGGCAATGCGCGACCGACGTTGTAAGCCTCGGGATCAACCGTGGGATGTTGCGAATAATAAACGTGATCTGCCGAATGCTGATTCGTGGTAGTAGCTCGATGGGTGCACTGATCGTGCGTCATGTCGTCAGGAGAGGAACGTCGATGCTGTCACAGTTGATCAACTTGACAGTCTGCAACACCTGGCATGGCAGACAATGCCGACACAGCAGATGCGCGTTCTTGAGGTTGGTTGCAAGCGCAACCAATCTGTTCGACATCCGCCCCTGTGGTGTGTCGTTCAAGTTCTTTATGGACAATTTGCCTTATAGTTGCCGCAAGGTCAAATTGAAAACTTTAGTTGTCGTTATCTTCAATGCTTGCCACTGTTGTGACATTCGCTAACCTGCCGAACTTTGGCATGATACGACGCAGCTTCAAGGCCTCAAATGTGCGGCAATGCTTGATGAGGTCGGTGACCGAGGCGAGACTCTCCTTTCCGATTAAATAAATATAAACATCCTCGGCTATGCCTTTGAGAAGGTGTCCAACTTTGTCCTCTTCGGACATTCGAGGATTGACCGTTTTGCAAAGCTTCAGGATCGCCTCTATGTACGTAGTACAGGTCTCACCTGGGACTTGAGCGCGCTGAAGCAATGTCTGCTCAGCCCGCTTCCTTTTCGTCGTGGAATCGCCAAAGCACCCTGTGAGGTCAGTAACGAAGCTGTCCCACGTTGTGAAGGAATCTTCATGGTTCTCGAACCACACTAGCGCAGTGTCTGTGACGAACAGAACGACAGTGTTGAGCTAAGCCGTGGAGTTTTAGCCCTTGTACTTACTCACACACTTGTAGTGGGTGAGCCATTCCTCCACGTCCTCGCTGAATTTTCCTGAGAAAGGACGGTGTTCCATCTGATGCATTCAGTTCCCGGTTGTTCACACTGGAGCAGCCAGAGAAGGCTGTTGGTCGCCGCTGTGGGACATCGGGATCTCAACTGGTGTCGGAGGCAGTCGAGCAAGGCATCGACTTTGGCATGGCACTTGCTGCAGCAGCTCCATCGTCTTGGTCGAAATACCCAGCACCTCCACCACAAAACTGTTACGGTTAATGTTGAACCGGCTTTATTTAAAGGACGAGGTTGATGGTGAAGTAAAGATGGCGTCCAGAGGCTGTGCCAGCTAACCTCTTTCTCCTCTTCTCCTTGCCCGGCTCATTCCATAGCAATATGATAAATCTGTAGTAGCAGAAGCAATCGAACGGCAATTCCACTGTAAGATTTTTAGAGAGCCTATAGTGAAGACAATGGTAGCGGAAACTGCCTGATCTGTAATGTAATGTACAGATGTCCCTAACGTGTACGTGATGTACAGATGTCCCTAACGAGACCCTTGAGGTATAATAAAATAAAAATAAAATAAAATCTAAAATACTCTCTTTCAAGAAGTCTTTCTTGGAAAGATTCTCTTTTACAAATTTTTTAGGTTTTGACTTGAGATAAATTTTGGGGGGAGGTCTGGTGCGTTTCAGACTCTTAAGTTCCATGTCTACATCCTGAAATTCTTCATAATCGTCTGTTAGGGGTTCTGGTTCCGTCTCTATATGAGTAGACGGTCCTGCGTAAGGAGAGTCAGTTACCGGATTAGGTGACGATGTTTGTTTTTGAGCTACATCTAGAATATTCGAAACTTGGGATCGTGAGCATGGGTAGTGGTTGTGTCAATGAACTGTGCCAGCTGACTAGACAGCATTTGTGCCAAGGACTCAAAAATAGTTGTCGCAAGACGTTCCATGGCCTTTTCTGTAGCCTTCTCTACTGCCTCTGCTATGGCCTTGGATACAGAAATATCTAAGCCAGCAGGTTGACGAGCTGTTACACCTGCATAGCCCTGGGCTCTTCCTTGAACCTCAGTAACTGCTTCTCTACGTGAGCATCGCCTGCGTTCCACCACTTCAAGTAATCTTAATTCTTGTTCCTTCGCAGTGCAATTCGAATAGTCTGCAGCGTGAGCTTCATGACACAGACAACATTTTTCTTCCTGAGATTTACAGTCTGTGCTGTCGTGATTTTTTCCACATAGTCGGCATTGAGCGACCGACCTGCAGCCTTTTATGCTGTGCCCGTAATGCCAACGTTTCAGGCACTGTAGTGGTCGTGGAGAGGGTGGCTCTACTTTGTATATTAGGGGCCATGCCTTGATTTCAGATGGACGGGCTGTTCCAGCGAATGTAACAATCACCGATTCCGTAGGTGACTTCTTCTTCTCAATAATTCGGCTGCATCGGTATACAGAAACAGCACCAGCAACTAAAAACAAGTGTAATACCTCTGATGTATCCAGGCTGGCGTCGACACCGTGAACTAAGCCTTTCGAGCAAGCAAGGTATGCTGGAATAAACGGGCTCACCAGATTTGATGCAAATTCGGAACAGTTGAGAAGTTCTCGAACACATTCCTAGTCTGATGAGCAGCACAGAATACCACCGCGACCAAGTTGACGGACCTCGGTGATCTTCTGGAACTATTCGTTCTATTTCCACTTAATTTTCTCATATGTACATACTCATCATCACGACTTGAGACCATCGTTGTGGGGCTTTGGCTCCGGACAATAAAGAAGAGACTTGCAACCAAACCGTTGTCTCACACACTGAAGGAATAACGTCGATGGAGCTACTTAGGCGGTATGACAACGACGGCATGACAACAATGCAACGACCACGATGACATCACGATGACATAACGACAACAAATTCACGACGACGATGCAGTGACGGCGATGGCATGACAACAACATGAGAAATATGCTATGACGACGACAGTCTGAGGAAGACGGGATGAGGGCAATGGCTTGAGGATGACGGCATGAGGAGTATCGCAGGACGAAGCCGGATTGATGATGATCAAACGACCAGGATGGCATCACGAGGACGGTATTACAGTGAATGCATGACAAATGTAAGACAACGATGGCATGACGAGAGTCAGATGATGAAGCTGGAATGACAACGATGCAAGGACCATGACGGCTTCATAACCATGAGCCCAAGCATAGTGGCCCAAGTTGGCAGAGAATTTAAGCCACTACGTCGCAGTAAGCAGTTGGATAAATAGAAAGGCTCAAAGTGTGTTAAGTAGGCAAAGAATGCTAATTGCATTAATAACGGCGTAATGGAACCATATATTAACAAATCTGGCCGAACCCGTCTCGCGATGGCTGTCGAAGCCAATGCGATTAGTATTGAAGCAATGTAGCGAAACTATATTACTGAAGAAAGATAGGGTCTGTGGTGGTCATTCCGAGACTGCCGTTGCTTCGGCGCACTTTGTTGTGACATTCGCTTGCCAAGGTCAGCCATGAGCATGACGGCATGATTGCGGCTGTATGACGACGACACGTAGACGTTGATGGAATGACATCGATGAAACGACAACAGTGGTATCAAGACAGCATGACGACAATGACAATTCTGAATTGATCGAGATGGTATAACGACGAACGCGTGACGACGATGGCATGTAGGCAATAGGACGATGACAATGGTGTGACAATGATGTCTTGTCCCCGACAGGAAGATGAGAATGTTGACATAAGAGGATAGATAGATAGATATATTCGAGGTGTCTACAGAAGGCTAAGGATGCTAATCGCATTGATAAGGGATGCTCCCGCTAATCACAACGAGGCTATGAAATTCTTGTACATGTCTAGAAAGGTCTTTCCACCCCCTCACCCCAAATTGAATAGGCTGCAAGCCGTTTCTCTTAGACTTTTACAGACCGGCACATATCCGTGTCTGGCTGTTCTACACGAAGTTTACCCTGACGTATATCGTGACGACGCCTGCCCGTCCTGCGGGCAGACGTCCACTCTAGCACACGTGCTCTGGGAGTGCGAGATACCCTAAGTTCAGCAAGGAGTGGGACTCGCTTCTACGTAGCCCCACTCGAGACAAGCAAATCCTGGCTGTCCGGCGTGCCCGCGACCGCGCCGGTTGGCTAGACCTGCGGGTCCTGACGTGGGACTAGCCAGGTGTGCGATGAGTTCGTGTCCTCGCCGGACCTGCAATAAAAGTTATTTCACTCACTCAAATGAATTAAGCAACCTTTGTTATTTCAGTATTGGCCACGTGAGAATACGGCATGTGCATGGCCGCGTAGCTCGCTCCAGTGCTATCGTGTTATTGCGATAGCAATTATATAGACACTCTAAGAGGATTTCTGCCGTCGCCGTGAGGTTCTGTATAAAGTCCAAGGGTGATAAAATAGTCGCCGGGCGCTGTATGCTGTATGTGCAAGTGAAAGCTCGCGAGGGACGTGCGCTTTCACGGAGAGCGAAGGCACGGAGGCGACCAAACGCGACGTCTCACATTGCGCGAAAGGCTGTAGTGGGATGGGAGGGAGGAGGGGCGACGTTGTGCTGCGGCACCAACTGCGTATCTTGCGACGGGGCGTCAGTGGAATTGGCAACCCAATCTAGCACGCGAAAGGGGGAAAGCGGGAAGGCAGCACTGGAGGGACGGGGTGAGGCTGTCTGCAGTCATCGAGTGGGCTCTATTCATGTTTGGTTGTGCGCGCTCACACCATGCTTGTTAATACAGTTAGTAAGCGAGTGTGTCCAAATTTATACAGCCGATAAAACTAATATCCTTACTCCGTATAGCTCTCTGCTAATTTGCTATCGCAATTGATGCTTTGCCTTTCGGGCGAAACTGGGACTTTTTTCGTGCTCGGCACCGAAACAAAATCAAATACTCGGCGTAAAGAAAGCTTTAACTCGGGGAGCAACCACGATGAAGGCAATAAGAAGCGTGGCCCTAGCGGCCACAGGTGGAGGCGGCAGCATCAACGGCAGTGGCAGCAGCCGTGCTTGTCCCACGGCTCTGCCGTCTTTTACATTGAATCAAAAAAATTAATCGACCTTCCACTCCGGGAAGATGGTTGACCAGCGAAGCTGAAACGTGCGTCCCCGGTGTTTACCAATGGTTTAATCCCGACGGTTCATTAAAGTGCTTCTCAGTTATGAGGTTACACGCACGTTCGGGTGAGATGGAGAGAACATCACTGAAGGTATGCGCCCGCAGTCTGCCGTTGTCGCTTGCGTTCGTTGTCTCGAATTTGCTTGGTGGCATGGTTAGCAGCATTCGCCCGCAATTGCTGCTTGCGATTCTTCGAAATTAAATTGCTTCAAAATTAAATCTGTCTGTTCTGTAAGACAATGAATGGCTCATATCCCCGTAAAGGCGGCCTCCCCCTTGCGACGACGCAAGTGAAACTCTACGCTTGAATGGTGGAGCGAAGCGTTGGAGACGCTGTGCGGACGTGCTTCGCATGGGCTCCGGCCTTGCGACCGTTTTTCGGCGGAACGTGCTCTACTTTGGACTTGCTTTTGGTGCACTCATCTTCAGGAAGTTGCCCTGCACCTGCGGACACCAAAGGTCGGCAAGTTTACCCCCTTTTTAGGCGTCTTACCACGGTTTTTCCACTCAACCCCGCGGCTCCAAGATAGGCCGAGCCGACGCTATCTCTAGGCCGAGCCGACGCCGGCGACGCCGGGCTTCGGGGCCGTGCTTGGGGGTTGTGGGCCTGTGTGAGGCTGAAGATGTTGGAGTACTCGGTTGAGGGAGAGTCTATAACGCCCGAAGAGTTCGAGGCGGGAGAATGGACCTCGGTTTTGAAGGCACAAGACCGATTCAAGAAGTCTCTATACGGCGACAACGCCGAGAGTACGCCTCGCGAGACGCAGGCGGGCAGCGACGGACGCAAGGCGCTCGGAGCGGAGCAAGTCAAGCGGGGGAGAGCGCCGGTGCGGCAGAAACGACGACCGTTTCTGAAGATGCCGGCCAAGGATTTCAAGGTTGTGTGCAGACCCAAGAATTGGGACTTGAGTGTGGTGACACCGAGGGAACTCGGATCTGCAATGAGAGCGGCAGCGAAGCTGACGAGTGCGACTGCAGCGGAAGAGGACCTGGTTCGGGTCAACGAGACGAACAACACGATGACGGTGAGCACGCCGTGTATACATCGCAGTGGGGCATATGCGAGTGTAAAAACGCTTAAGCTGGGCGGTCGCGACCTTCCGGTTTCGGCGTACGTGGCGGCGATGGAGAACTCCGTGCGGGGAGTCATATACAATGCTTACGACGGATGCCCGGTGGAAGAAATTCGGGCAGGATTCCTGAAGAAGAATGAAGGCATGGAAATTCTGGATGCAAGACCTTTCGGCAAGTCGAAGGCGATTCAGATCACGTTTGGGGGGAAACGTGTTCCCTGGCAAGTCACTTACTGGAACTGTCTGTACGCTGTGATTCCGTATAGAGAATTAGTTGAGACCTGCTACAACTGCAGACGAGTGGGACATCGAGCGGACGTTTGCTATCGTCCGCAGACTAATCTATGTCGCCGTTGCGGGAAGGACCATCCTGCACCGCCTGAAGGAGAGTCGCTGACGTGCACACCGGACTGCATTGTGTGCCATGGGGCGCACAACACGGGGAGTCGGAACTGCAAGTTTCGTCTAGCCCGCAAGCAGCCACCGGGTCGGCAGCAGAGCAGTGAAGACAAGAGCCAAGATGGCAAGGAGGAGCAGCGATCGAGGCCCACGGAGCGGTCATCGAGCGGTGCGAGAGACGGAAAGAAGAGCAGGGACCGGTCGGGTTCCTTCCCGCCACTGCCAGGAGCCGGGGCTGGCAAAGCAGGAGGACAAGGTTCCAGTCATGAAAGGAGTGCAAACAGTGCAAACGACACGACAAAAAAGGTGAGCTGGCCAAACACGGGCGCCCCGAATGAGACTGCTCGAGAGAGGGAGCTGAAAAGGCAGGTGCAGCAGCAGGGCGATACTATTAAAAAGATGGAAGCCAGAATGGCAGACATGGAACGCGCGCTTAAAGGCGGCAAAGGACAAGGGGTACTGGCACCGGTGATGCAGGCCCCACAAAAAGTGGCGCAGGCCGCGGGTTCTCGCGTGCAGGAGAGCTCAGCTATGGAAGTGGAGAATCGAGGGCCGGTCAAGAGGCCGCCGCCGGCGGATGAGGGAACTAATGCAAAGAGGGTGGCAGAGACGTCGACGGCGGACACGCCACAGCCGGCGTTTAAAGTGACTAGTCTTAAGGCGGATGTGAGTGCTCTTGTCGATAGAGTAGGGAAACTGGAGGACAGACAGGATAGGTTGGAGGCTCGGGTCAGGAAGATCGAAGCCAGACTAGACAAAATTGAGGAGCGTTTCGACGCCTTCACCAACGAATCTCGGACTTTCCAAACCCAGGTTATGGACATGTTTCGGCAGCTCCATACTTTATTGGAGGCACGACTTCCTGCCGTAGTCGGCCAAGCGCCGATGTTAGTCAACTTAGTGCCTCATCATGGCCCCTCGCCAACAAATTGAGGTTTGGCAGTGGAACTGCAGGGGCTTCCGTCGCAAGCGGGGGAACCTGCAGTTGCACATACAAAATCTGGATAGTAAACCGGACATTATAGCTTTACAAGAGGCTAGTGGCTCGGTGAAATTACCGGGATTTAAGGCATATTGTCACGCGCTAAGGCAAGCGCAAGCAACAGTACCAGCAGCCAGACACGAAGAATGCCAGACACGAAGGAAGACGGTTCTCCAGCTGGCGCGGGATCTTCGACTTCGTCGTCTTCTCCGTTCTTGCTGGGCACCCAATGATGATTGTTGGCTGGCTCAAAACACCAGGTGGCATTATTCCCCCTCCCAATGAAGCATCGACTCGATGCTCAAACAGAAGACGTACATGAAAAGTACACAAATGAGGTAAGACGCACAAAAAAAATGTAAACGTGCTAGCCCAGATACGGACATGCACACTAGGCAAAAAATGCGTTCTGTGGTCGGGAAAAACAATTCGCTTCGGAGTTCTTCGGAGGACGATGCGACTACAGCAAAAAGTTTGTTCAACAGTACGCTATGTGAACATCACCGTGTAAAATACGGCTTGAGGCGGACGACATGTACAATCTCTGCACGGGGTAATCGGCGCTTGGACGATGGCAGGTCTCCGTCAGGAATCACTTCATAGTTCACGTCGCTAACACGCCTTAGCACTGTGTACGGTCCGAAGTACTTGCTCAGGAGTTTCTCGCTGAGGCCTCGCCGTCTAATGGGGGTCCAAACCCAAACTTGGTCGCCGGGCTCATAGGTAACTTGTCGATGGTGGAGATTGTACCTTATTGCATCTGTAGACTGCTGCTGTCTTATGTGCACACGGGCCAGTTGACGTGCTTCCTCGGCGCGCTGAATGTACTCCTCGACGTGAGGAGCTAACTGGTCGAGCTCATCGATGTCGTCATACGGAATCATGGCGTCGAGCATAGTTTGGACATCTCGACCATAAACGAGACGAAACGGCGTGAATCGTGTAGTTTCCTGCGTAGCAGTGTTGTACGCAAACGTTACGTACGGCAGGATTTCGTCCCACGTTTTGTGTTACACATCCACGTACATAGATATCATGTCTGCCAGTGTTTTGTTTAGTCTTTCTGTCAAGCCGTTAGTCTGAGGGTGGTATGCAGTGGCCTTTCGATGACTCGTATAACTCAACTTGAAGATGTCGTCCAGGAGCTTCGCCGTAAATGCGGTCCCTCGGTCAGTGATGATGAATGACGGTGCGCCATGCCGAAGCACAATGTGATGCATAAAAAAACTGGGCAACCTCAGATGCTGTCCCGCGTGGTAGTGCCTTCGTCTCAGCGTAACGCGTCAAGTAATCAGTTGCGACAATGATCCACTTATTGCCGGAGGAAGACAAGGGAAAAGGGCCAAGAAGGTCCATTCCAACTTGATCAAACGGCGTACGCGGAGGGTCGATCGGTTGTAGAAGGCCTGCAGGCTTGAAGGGGGGTGACTTGCGGCGCTGGCATTCACGACATCCTTTCACGTAGCGTTTGACGCAAGCAGTCAGTCTAGGCCAGTAGTACAGCTTTCGTACCCTGTCCAGAGTCCTTGAGTAGCCCAAGTGACCAGATGTCGGCTCGTCGTGGCAGGCTAATAGAATGTCGTCGCGAAGGGCTTGAGGCACTACTAGAAGATGTGGTTTGTCGCCGGCACCTGTGTTTCTTTTGTATAAGATGCCCTCTCGTAGGCAAAACGACGACAACCGTCGCGAAATCGAGCGAGGAATGGACGCGATGCCGCCTTCTAAGTGATAGATGATGGGCCTTAACTCAGTGTCCGATCGCTGTTTAGCGAGCAGATCCGGCCCGCTGAGGGCTCCCAGGAAGGCGCTGTCATCTTCCTCGTCAGGATTCTCAGATTCAACAGGTGCTCGTGATAGCGTGTCAGCATCTTCATGTTTTCTGCCTGACTTGTATACGATGGTGATGTAAAATTCCTGGAGTCGTAGACTCCAACGCGCTAATCGTCCAGAAGGGTCTCGAAGGTTGGCCAACCAGCATAAAGCGTGATGATCAGTCACAACTTTAAATGGCCGCCCGTAGAGATACGGCCTAAACTTTGTAGTAGCCCAAATGACCGCGAGGCACTCCTTCTCTGTGGTGGAATAATTGGACTCGGCGCGTGACAGAGTGCGGCTCGCGTAGGCTATAACTCGTTCAGTCCCGTCCTGCCTTTGCACCAGGATAGCTCCGAGACCGATATTGCTGGCGTCAGTGCGTACTTCTGTGTCGGCGTCCTCATCGAAATGACCAAGCACGGGAGGAGAAGACAATCGACGTTGTAGCTCCGCAAAGGCGGTCTGTTGTTCATCAGTCCAGAGGAATGGCACGTCGTCACGCGTAAGGCGAAATAGCGGCTCTGCAATCTTCGAAAAATTTTCAATGAAGCGTCGATAATATGCGCACAAGCCCAAAAATCGTCTGACACTTTTCTTGTCTGTTGGAGCTGGAAAAGCAGCTACGGCAGCAGTCTTCTCGGGATCAGGCCGAACACCTGCCGCGCTCACGACGTGTCCGAGAAACTTCAGTTCCTCGTAACCAGAATGGCATTTCTCTGGCTTGAGGGTAAGGTCAGCCGATCGAATGGCTTCGAGTACATTCCGAAGGCGTCGAAGGTGCTCGTCAAAAGATTCCGAAAAGACAACGACATCATCGAGATAGACGAGGCAGCTTTTCCATTTGAGGTCAGCGAGAACGGTATCCACCATTCGCTGGAATGTGGCTGGAGCGGAACAGAGGCCGAAAGGGAGTACTCTAAATTCGTAAAGGCCGTCCGGAGTAACAAAGGCAGTTTTTTCGCGGTCCCGCTCATCTACTTCAATTTGCCAGTAGCCACTTTTCAGATCGATAGAGGAGAAATACTTTGCACGCCTCAGCCTGTCCAGAGAATCGTCGACACGAGGCAACGGGTACACGTCTTTCTTTGTGACGTTGTTTAGCTTCCGGTAGTCAACACAAAACCGAAGCGTGCCATCTTTCTTTTTAACAAGCACGACTGGCGATGACCAGGGGCTGCATGAAGGCTGTATTACGCCGTCTTGAAGCATTTCCTTCACCTGCGTTTGAATGGCATGTCGTTCGGTTTGGGAGACACGATAAGGCTGTTGCCGTATGGGGTGCGCGTCGTCATAGGTGATGATACGGTGTTTCGTAATCGCCGTTTGACGTATCTTCGACGACCGTGCAAAGCAAGAGTGAAACTCGAGTAACAGCTCGCGCAAGGGTTGTTTGTTGTCTTCAGGAAGCGTTGGACTAATGTCGACGTTGCGTAAAGGTGCTTCAGCAGTGTCAATTGCCTCGGAAACAAAACATTCAGTGACATCGGCGATTGGGTCGGCGTAGGCGATGACAGTACCGGGGAAAAGGTGGCGGTGTTCGTAGCTGAAGTTTGTGACAAGAACGTCAGAGTGGCCATCATGAAGATAAATAAGGCTTCTTGCTACGCAAACACCTTGAGAAAGCAGGAGCGAGTGATTGCTTTCTGCGACCGCTTCACCGTGTAAGAGCCTGTCACATGCCACTTGAACCACGACACTTGCACGCGGTGGTAACGTGACAGCGTCGTCGGTAACACGAAGAGGTGCTCGAGGGTGGATGGTGTTGGTCGTCGCTGCGGCGCTCTTTGTCGAGAAAGTGACGAGGCGTTGGCGAATGTCGATGATAGCTCCGTGCTCCCTGAGAAAGTCCATGCCGATGATTAGGTCTCGAGAACACTGAGCACGAATGCTCCAACTGGCAACAAATGTAGAGCCGCGAATCTCTATTCGTGCCGTGCACATGCCGAGTGGTGTGACAATGTGCCCGCCAGCTGTACGAACTGGCGTTCGATTCCAAGGCGTCGTCACTTTCTTTAGAAGGGTGGCCAGGTTTTCGCTGATTATTGAATAATCCGCTCCAGTGTCCACTAAAGCAGTCAATTCACGACCGTCGAGCAATACAGGAATGTCCAAGGAAATTTTTCTTCCGTAATCAGCAGGTACTGTCGTCGTCGATGTATCGTCGATCCGCGTACGCGTCAGCAGGGGTCCTTGAGCACGTCCAGACTGAGCGGCCTCGCCCCCGAAGGCCGCTGTGGTTAGTTTTCCCGGCGCGGGCTGGGCGACCGACCCTGCACCACGCTCGAATATGTACGGCGAGTCGGAGAAAACCGCCGCGGCGAAGGGGAGCGTGACTGGTGTCGAGCTGATGAGGATCCGCGCTGCTGGGCAACGTATTCTTCAATTGCAGGAGGACGCTGGCCGAACCTAGGTCGCGGCGAGTTTGCTGGGAATCCGCGTAGTCCGAGCTCTCGATATGAGCACTGTCGGTAGACATGCCCAGCTTCGCCACAGTGAAAGCAAAGGGGACGGCGATCAGGTGCCCGCCACACGTCTGATTTTCTTGGGGCCTCCTGTCGGTTGTCGTGGTAATACGAGGCCGCTTGGTCGGGCTGTAGTATGGCCGGGGACGCGGTGCGAAACGGGGAGGAAGGTGGTGCAGGTTGCCGCAAAGCTTGCGAATATGACATACGGGGGCTGTTAGTTCTTACCGGTTGAGCTTCCGTGTTGAAGGGTGGTTCTCTTAGCGCATGCTGGACTTCGTCACGGACAACGCTGGACAAAGAGCTGAGCGTCGGCTGTGAAGGTACCGACAGTTTCTGGAGTTCTTCGCGGATGACGGAACGGATGAGCTCTCGGAAGAAATCGACGTGGCCCCCGAGAGCTCCGAAGAAGTCCGTAGGTGAGGCAGCGTTCACTTGGCGTTCGTATGATGTTGCCCGCTGCCGAAGAGTCTGTTCCATGGTGACGGCCTCGGAAAGAAATTCTGACACAGTCTTGGGAGGACTGCGTACGAGACCACCGAACAGCTGCTCTTTCACTCCGCGCATCAGGTACCGCACCTTCTTTTCTTCCGACATGCTGGGGTCGGCTCGTCGAAAGAGACGTGTCATGTCCTCGACGTACATTGCGACACCTTCATTCGGCATTTGTATACGGGACTGGAGATCACGCTCAGCTCGTTCTCGGCGATCAGGGCTCGCGTATGTCTCAAAAAGACGGCGTTTGAATTCTTCCCATGAAGTTAGGGTATCTGCACGGTTCTCATACCAAACACGTGCGCCATCGTTAAGGCTGAAATATCCGTTTTTCAGTTTGTCTACATCGTCCCACTTGTTGAACGCGGCAACACGTTCATAGTGCACCAGCCAATCTTCAACATCCTCATGCATGGCACCGTGGAAGGGATTCGGTGTTCGCGGATTGAGTAGCGTACAATGAATCGGCGTAGTACCTTCCATACCGGTTGGGGTGGTCGGAGCTGCCATTGTCTCTGGGAGGAGTCCAAACTCAGGGGCTTGTCCACGGATCCTTCTGCTGGCGCGGTGTACAGGCGTAACCACCGGTACGGGACTGGAGCTCCTGCTGCTCGGAGGGGTTTGGTGCATAGATTAGATTACCCAGCACCTCCACCAGTTTGTCACGCGCTAAGGCAAGCGCAAGCAACAGTACCAGCAGCCAGACACGAAGAATGCCAGACACGAAGGAAGACGGTTCTCCAGCTGGCGCGGGATCTTCGACTTCGTCGTCTTCTCCGTTCTTGCTGGGCACCCAATGATGATTGTTGGCTGGCTCAAAACACCAGGTGGCAATATACACCGCCAGGGATGGATCCAGGGGGTGTATCGAGCGTATTCACAGCCGTGCTAGTCCATCGCAACACCACGGCAATTCAGCATACCATAGATTGCAGCAGGGAGGACTACGTCCTGCTAGAGATTGTGCCCAAACGAAAGGATGATAAGAGTCTCTTTATACTTAATGTTTATAGTTCTCCAAAAGATAAGGGATTCGGCTTGCCACAGCTCCTAATGAAGACCCAACGGCTAGCGGCTAGAGCTCAGCTTATAGTGGTGGGGGATTTCAATGCGCCGCATCCGGAGTGGGGTTACATCCGAGCCAGCCCAAAGGGCAATCGGCTTTGGCAGGTGGCCCAGGACCTGCGGTGGACGCTCTTGAACAACCCGCAAGATCATACGAGGATAGGCAATAGCGTGAGCATTGATACCTCTCCAGACCTCACATTTCTGAAGGGTATCCGGGCTGCAAAGTGGGTAAACACGGGACAGGCACTGGGGAGTGATCACTATATCCTGTCCACGGTGTTTAGTGCTGCGAAGCATAAAGACAAGGTAAATGGGCCTAGAGTGACGGATTGGGACAGATTTCGGAAAACCAGGGCAGACACCGCGATTGCGGAAATCGAGAAACTGGAAGCATGGGTTGAGGCGCTCAAGCAGGATGTAAAGGGTACCACGGAAGAGGTTCCGATGGAGGAGGAGGGCTATACGGCGGACTCTAGATTGTTACACATGTGGGAAGCGCACGCGAGTCTCTTGAGGAGGTGGAGGAAACAAAAACATAATGGAGTCCTCCGTAGGAGGATGGCCAAGCTAGAACGAGAAATCGAAACTTACACGTTGGACTTGCAGTGCAAGCAGTGGGGACAGATTTGTGATCGGATGAATGGTCAATTCGGATGCAAAAAGACATGGCAGTTGTTGAGGCACCTTTTAGATCCGGCGGTAACTAAGTCGGCGCAAAGGGGACAAATAGCTAGATTAGTGCATCAATATCAAGGCACGATTGCAGAATTTATGCAGGAACTCCGGGATCGTTACATAAACGGTGGGGCAGGCGGTTGCTTGCCGCACTATTCGGGAGAGGAAAATTCGGTACTAGATGAGGACTTTACGGTGGCGGAGGTGGAGTTTGCCCTGGGGCAGCTCCGTACTACGTCGGCCGCGGGTCCGGACGGGGTTACTAATAAAATGCTAAGAAACCTGGATTTCAAGTCGGTGGGAGCGCTCACCGACTTGATGAACAAGTATTGGGTGGCCGGGGAGATCCCGGCACAGTGGAAGCATGCTAGGATTATATTTATTCCTAAGCCAGGGAAGAAGCTCTGTATTGAGAATATGCGCCCCATCTCGCTCACATCCTGCGTGGGCAAATTGATGGAGCACGTGGTCCTCAACAGGCTTCAGGGGTATGCTGAGGACAAGGAGTTTCTGCCTGCAACGATGCTTGGCTTCAGGGCCAATTTGTCTACGCAGGACGTCATGATACAGCTGAAAACGGACGTGATTGATCCTGGGTACGGTACGGGCACCAAGGCTATCTTGGGGCTCGACCTAAATAAAGCTTTTGACAATGTTGCCCATGAGGCATTATTGAGGAACCTATCAGACATAGGACCAGGGGGTAGAACCTTCCGCTACATCAGATCATTTTTGGAGGGCAGGACTGCAGAGATTGTGGTCGGAGAAGTGAAATCGGATTCCTTCACGTTGGGGGCCAGAGGGACACCGCAGGGGTCAGTTCTTTCGCCGTTCCTGTTTAACCTCGCCTTAATTAAGATACCGCCGAAGCTGGAAGAGATATCGGGACTAAAACACACATTCTATGCGGACGATATTACTCTATGGGTTACCAGGGGCAGTGACGGACAACTGGAGGATACACTGCAACGAGCAGTGGATATTGTGGAAAAGCTAGCGGGGGAGGCGGGACTCACGTGCTCTCAGCCCAAGTCCGAGCTTTTTGTGGTTAGGAACAAACCACGAGGACTACATGCGAGGCACTGTGTTCCGCCACCCCCGCTAGAGGTGAAGGTGGGGGGTATGCCGGTCGCTGAGGCCCAAACGATTAGGATTCTAGGTCTGTATCTGCAGACTAACAGGAAGAATAGGGAGGCTTTGGCAAGGCTTAAAAATACGGTCAACGCCACCGTGAGACTAATCAGGAGAATCGCCAATCGCAAAAGAGGGGTGAAGGAAAAGGAATTGTGTAGGCTAGTACAGGCGTTTGTGCTCAGTAGGATAGTTTATGCGACGCCTTATATGAAGTTGGACGCGACGGAAAAAGGCAAGGTGGATGCTATGATTAGGCAGGCGTATAAGGCGGCCCTTGGGCTGTCTAACAATGCGCCTACCGAAAGGCTGCTGAGATTAGGGGTGCTTAACACCCTGGAAGAACTACGGGAGGCACACTTGGTGATGCAGCTCGCTAGGCTTTCGAAAACTAAATCGGGCAGGGACATATTGGAGAGGATCGGTATTGGGGTTAAGGCTCCTGTCGGGGACATGAAAACTCAGGTGCGGCGGGAACTCCACAAGACCTTATACATAAAGCCTTTGCCCAAGAATATGCATCCGATACATCATGAGGAACGCAGGAAGGCAAGAGCTAGAGCTTTACATGCTAAGTACGGGAAGTACAACGGGGCAGTCTATGTAGACGTTGCGGAGTACAAGGACAAGGACGCATTTGTGATTGCGGTGGTGGACGGACGGGGACGCTCGATCGCCTCTGGATCGGTCAAAACCCGCTCCTCAGAAACTGCAGAGGAAGCGGCAATAGCGCTAGCTATAGCTAATACTGAATCTGACCTGATTCTCAGCGATTCAAAAACAGCCATCCGAAATTTGGCAAGGGGCAGAATATCTGTCACGGCGGCACAATTGCTGAATAGGGCCACGAGACGAGAGACTAGGGAGGTGGAAATTGTCTGGGTGCCAGCACACTCTGGGAATCCTGGGAACGAGGCGGCTCACATAAATGCTCGAGGTTTCGTCAGCCGAGCAGGTGGGCTGGTCGTTCCAGGGAGGTCCACGAGAGATGGGCTGGTGTCCTTTCACGACATTACAAACCACTATTAGCTGGAGCGGAGGATTTACCCACCCCCAGACAAGAAGATGACTAAGGCGCAGGAATGCATATGGAGAAGGTTGCAGACTAGGTCTTTTCCCAATCCATACGTGTTGAGCAAAATATACCCGGAGGAGATTAAGCCGGAATGCAGATGGTGCCAGGAACTGGCAACCTATGACCACATCATATGGGAATGTAGCATATTGTCGCCACGGGTGGATATTATGCCTGATCCTTCTCTCGAGCAGTGGGAGGCCGTGTTGGCCAGCTCAGACCCGGTCGTACAGACCAGCGTCGTGGAGTGGGCCACCCAGGTCGCCGTCAACCATGGGTTGATGGCCATCTAACACGGAATCGTCCGCACATGCTTTTTGACGAAATAAAGTTTTCTCCATCCATCCATCTACGCTTGAATGATGAGCGGCAACGCAGCCAGCTGTGGAAGAAGACGACGACGAACGCGGGAGCGGCACGAGCGCGTGCCGAGCACGAGCGTAACCCGAGGGGCGCCAAGGAGCTAGCTGCGGAAGAAGACGACGACGCTCGAGCCAATGCTGATGATGCTAGCTTTCTTTACACAGGCGATTTCTCCTATCCATATACCATTTTGCCTAGACATATAAAGCTTGGTTTTAAAACAGTAATCAATATTTACACACCAAGAGGGCAGCCTAGATGGCGTCGCAGATGCGCGGTGCTCGCCATGGCTCTTGCAAGCTTCGATGGCGTCCCATGTATCTGGGAGAGCCACTTTTCTATCAGTTCATTTGGTGTGCCACCATGTTACCAATAGAAAGCGACAACGCCTGTCGCTAAGGCAGCAAATGTGTGTATGCTACGATTGATATGATTCCAACTGGTAATACAGCCGAATTGAAATCTGCTTGAGGTTATAAAAGAGCGACTCCCGCAGGGGCGTCTGCGTCAGCAGGCGTTTGGTGTGTTGCGACACCACGGACCCGAGCACATGGGGGTTGGACCCTTCCACGCGTAGACGTGCGTGGCTTAGCCGTGTCTGGGGAAAGGGGGATTCTGCAGGTTGAGCTAATTCTGGGTGTTTGGACACTTAAGGCCCCCGGCAGAGGCAACACACCTCTTTGGCCTCTGCTTCACATAGACGGCACCCCCGGACTGACACACCCAGGAGAAATCGGTGGTCACCTTTTCCTGTCCCCCTCTCCGATTTTTCTCTGCTCTATTTTTCTGTCTTCACTGTCCTGTCATCTCTTCTCTTCTGTTACTTCCTCACTTTTCATAGGCGGCTTGGGTTAACCTTGTGTAGGTGCCCTCTCTTGAGTTTATATATAAGGTTATAGCGGCAATGTACGGCTGGCACCTGCAGCCTTACACGTTAAGTGCTGCAGCGTCCCCTTGTTGGACTCTGTGGTGGGTGGCTGCCATTGCTGCCGAAGTACACCAAACTGCTATGGGAACACCCGCTTTTCCCCGGCTTCTTGATCGTCTCCCTCAGAAGAGGGGACGCACCGATGAGATTTTGAACTTGTTCACCCGACCCAAAGACATTTTCCCACGTTTTCAAGTAGTCCACAGTGAAAGAACCGAAAAACTAGCAAGAACCATATCCCCATTTGTAGTTGCAAAAAGCTTGACGAACACGCTAGACCTTGGCTACAAGGTCACCAAAATGCCAAGCGGGGACCTTCTCCTTGAGCTACGTGATAAAGAGCAATACAATAGACTCGGCAAACTTGTAACTTTTGGTGATGTCCCAGTTACCGTTTCACCGCATCGGTCTATGAACACAGTACGGGGGGTAATATCTGAAGCGGACCTCATAGACCTATCTGAAACCGAACTGTTGGAAGGATGGAAGGACCAAAATGTCACAAATGTGCAGCGCATTGTTATGAGATGGGACAACAAAGAAATTCCCATGAAACACCTGATACTTACCTTTGAACTGAGCGTTTTGCCACAAAGCATTGAAACAGGCTACACAAAGATAGCCATAAGACCATAAATCCCAAATCCCAGGCGATGGCTCGCAGAGCTGCCGTGGTCGACTCACCTGTGCTAAGTGTGGAATACAAGGTCATGTCTCAGACAATTGTGAGGCCACACCTCACTGCGTTAATTGCGATGGTGACCATCCAGCATACTCCCAGTCCTGTCCAAGCTGGAAAAAAGAAAAAGAAATTATAACACTGAAAGTCCATGAAAACATATCATTCAGGGAAGCACACAAAAGATGCTCACCATTCCACACAACCACTTATGCTGATGCAACGCGTCAAGGGGCAGCATCGCAGCGGCTACTGCCACCTGCCCAGCTCGCGCGCAGCAAGCTGTCGCTTGTGGCTCCTGCCCCCTGGGTGGAAGGAGCTAAGTCTACTCCACCCAACCAGCAAACAGGCCCGGTTACCCTAGAGTTGCCGGCATCACAACAGTCCTCGGTGGTAGCCTGCACTACACGTAGCGAGCCCGCAGGCCTGCCAGCAGCTCTCACCGTGGGTGCAGTCAAGGCTGCCTCACCCTCACCGGCCCCTGCTAACGCTGGCAACAGCCGGCGCAGCTCAGGCCCAAAGGCAAGAATTTCATTGACCTCCGGGCTGGTGGGCGCAAATGTCTTGTCCTTCGCGGCGAGACTTTCTCGCTAAACTTCTCGCTCGCAAGAGTGCGTGTCCGGCGCCTCACAAGAGGCAATGGCCACTACACCCATCCTGACGGCACACCAAGCGCCTAAGGAGCGGCGAGGCTCCCTCGACCGCTTCAGAAAGGACAAATCCCGAGTTATGGGGCCTGGAAAGGGCTCCGTAATCTAAAGCAATACTTCCTTCTTTAGTACACACAGCACCAATTTACTTTCATTATGGATACACAAATCATACAATGGAACGTGAGAGGCCTTCTTAGGAACCTCGACGATGTCCAAGAACTTCTTTACCAACACAATCCAAAAGTGCTGTGTGTACAGGAAACGCACTTAAAATCGAAACAAACAAACTTTCTCCGACAGTATGTTACGTTTCGTAAAGATCGCGATGGTGCTCTCGCATCATCAGGCAGTGCTGCCATTGTAATCCACAAAAGCATAGCATGTCAACGTTTGCAGCTACAAATGCCCCTTGAAGCAGTGGCAGTTCGACTTGTTCTTCTAAACAAACTCATCACCAATTGCTCACTTTACATACCCCCACATTATCACTTACACAAACATGAATTTCAGTCCTTTATAGACGAATTGCCTGAACCTTTTCTTGTTCTTGGCGATTTCAATGCACACAGCAGTCTGTGGGGTGAGTCTCGTATCGATGCGCAAGGTCGTCTTGTTGAGCAATTTCTTTTCTCCTCTGGTGCGTGTCTCCTGAACAAGAAGGAACCTACATTTTACTGTCTCGCAAACAGAACCTTTTCTTCTATTGATCTTAGTATAGCTTCCCTGTCTCTGTTATCTGAACTCAAAAGGAAAGTTACCAAAAATCCTTACGGGAGCGATCACTTCCCAAATCTACTGAGAACAACCAAAGAAAATGAGTCTTCACCACAAGCCCCTTGATGGAAGATTGATACAGCCGATTGGGAGAAATTTCGAACTCTTACTAGTAGTATCTCCTGGGCTGACATGTCTTCGTTAGGAATTGATGCTGCTGTGGAGTATTTTACAACCATTATAATTGATGCGGCTTCTAAATGCATATCCGAAGTGGTGTGGCATGCAAACGTCGTGTCCAATGGTGTAACAACGAATGTAGGAACGTTCGTAGGAAACAGAACAAAGCATGGGGGTTGCTACGCGATTCTCCTACTGCAGAGAATCTTATAAATTTTGAAAAGATAAAGTCACAAGGCAGGAGAACGCGCCGACAGGCCAGAAGAGAGAGTTGGCAGAAGTTTTTATCAGGTATACACTTGTATACAGATGAGGCCAAAGTATGGAACAGGGTTAACAAGGTGCGAGGACGACAAACATATTCACTTCCTTTGGTAAACACACAGGGCGACAGCTTGAAAGACCAAGCGAACCACCTGGGTGCACATTTTGAACATGTGTCCAGTTCATCGCACTATTCTCCAGAATTTACAAAATACAAAGCAGCAATAGAAAAACAAAAACTAGACCGAAAGAGCACTGGGAACGAGCCATATCTTACCTTTCTCTCTAGCAGAGCTTCATGCATCACTCGCCTGTTGCGACCAGTCTGCCCCAGGCTCTGACCGCATATTATATGAAATGTTGAAGAACCTGCCCTCTGAAACGAAGAAGATCCTTGTCTGTATACCTCCATATGGACCTCCGGCGAGATACCCTCTGCCTGGAAAGAGGCCATAGTGATCCCTATCCTGAAGCAGGGGAAGGATCCATCGTCTGCATCGAGTTATCGGCCCATAGCGCTAAGAAGCTGTCTCTGCAAAGTCTTCAAAAAAATGATAAACCATCGCCTACTACATTTCCTAAAATCAAACAAACTGCTTGACCCATACCAGTGCGGTTTTCGCGAGGGTCGATCCACCACTGCCCATTTGATACGTATTGAGGCGCAGATACGCGAAGCTTTTGTTCACAAACAGTTCTTCCTGTCTGTATTCTTAGACATGGAAAAGGCCTATGACACCACATGGCGGTTGGCAATACTGAGAGACCTCTCCCACTTTGGTATACGTGGTAATATGTTAAATGTGATTGATAGTTATCCGCGGAATCACACATTCCGTGTTTGAGTTGGCAATGTTTTATCATGACCTTTTGTGCAGGAAACTGGTGTACCCCAAGGAGGCGTGCTCAGTTGCACACTCTTTATCGTTAAAATGAACACGCTTCGTGCTTCGTTACCACCAGCTATTTTTTATTCCATCTATGTGGACGATGTACAGATAGGCTTCAAGTCGTGTAACCTCAGTGTGCGAGAGACAGGTACAGCAGGGGCTGAACAAAGTGTCTAAGTGGGCAGAGGAAAACGGGTTCAAAGTAAATCCCCACAAAAGTTCTTGTGTTCTTTTCACCAGGAAGAGAGGTCTCGTTGCAGATCCCACTATCAAAATGTATGAACACTCATTTGATTCTACGTATAAACTTTCGACGAGGTTTGTTCCGAATGCGCCAGTGGCCAGGCGGATACCTATATGGTGGACAGGATCTAGCATATTTAGCGTGCTTGGGGCAGAAGAGTGATATACTACGGCACCATAGTATACCTATGTATATACCTATGAACAACGAACACAAATTTTAGGCATCATACTTAACTCTAAGCTTACTTTTATTAGCCACATAAAACATCTCAAGGCGAAATGCCTAAAAACAATGAACTTACTGAAAATTTTATCTGACACATCCTGGGGCACCGACGGGCAGTGTTTAATAAATCTTCACAAGAGCCTCATTTGGTCACGATTGGACTATGGTGCTGTAGTATATCACTCTGCCGCCCCGAGCGCGCTAAATATGCTAGATCCTGTTCACCATCTAGGTATCTGCCTGGCCACTGGCGCATTCGGAACAAGCCCCGTCGAAAGTTTATACATAGAATGAAATGAGTGGTCACTCCATCTCCAGAGAACATACATCAGCTTCACCTCTTTTCTCAAAGTGCACTCTGATTGGGAACATCCTTGTTCTATAACCCTTAATGATTTGGAGTATGCAACGCTTTTCTATAATCGACCCTCTATGAGGCGGCCTTTCTCACTGCGTGTAAGAGAACTTAGCGAAGAGATGGATGTCCCACTTCTAGAACATCGCCTAATGCCTCCAGCTAAGCTGTCACCGCCCTGGGAGTGGCAGGTGATAGAATGTGATCTATCCTTTGTAGAGGTCGCAAAGCACGCTCCCGAGCTCGAAATTGCAATGCATTTCCACGAACTTCAATCGAAGTACTCGTGCTTGGAATTCTATACCGATGCATCCAAGTCCCGTGCTGGCGTATCTTACGCCGCTGTTGGCCCCTCTTTTTCTAAATCTGACGTATTGAACCCCCTAACAAGCATCTTCACTGCAGAAGCCTACGCAGTACTGTCTGTGGTGAAACATAGAGAAATTGAAACTGCAAAAGGCAATAATATTCACAGACTCGTTGAGTCTTGTAAAAGCGCTAAAAACTTTACAAAAGCATAAGAATCCTGTTTTTATTGAGCTTTACTCACTCTTGTGTAACATTTACCGATCTCATAGACATGTAATAATATGCTGGGTGCCTGGCCATAGAGGCATCGAGGGCAATGTGCTAGCAGAGCAGTTGGCCACATTAACTACATCTCAAGCTATTAATCCTGCTGCTGCTATTCCCTCCTCAGATCTGAAGCCTTTTTTGCGAAGGAAACTGCGGGGCCACTGGCAGCGCCTGTGGGAGGCTGAAACAAATAATAATCTCCACTTGATTAAGCCACAGTTAGGTTTCTGGCCCTATACAAATAAAACACGACGAACTGATGTCCTATTCTGTCGTCTGAGAATAGGACACACATACGGTACTCACAATTTTCTATTGAATGGTAATGATCCTCCAACCTGTGGTAGATGTGGCGAGCAGGCTCACCGTCCTCCACGTCCTCTTGGAGTGTTGGGAAGCCGAAAGAGAAAGAAACATTTTCCGCTAGCATATCGATATTGTGTCCATCTCTATCCCGCTATGTTTCTCGGTAAAGAACTGCTTTTTAGCACCAACGCAGTCCTCGCTTTCTTGAAAGACGTTGTGCTACATGTTATTAGCCCAATAAGTTCGTAGCGCATCCTCTCTCCAGAGGATGTTGCTGTGATAGTTTTTTATAGCACATGCCTCCAGGCCCTTGTGTTTCAAGGGCTCTGTTTAGGCACTTGTGCTTCTGGCCAATTCTTGCATCTTTAATATTTTGCAAGTCGTATCATTCGATCCTTCGCAATGCATTGTTCATGCCCATAGTACACATAATTAGTCATTGCCATATTCTTATTACGTATAGATTTTACGCACTTTAAGCGACTGTTTTTAGGCCCCTTTACAGCCATGCCACATCTAATGTTCATGTAATTCACTATTCACTTACCACTAACAAGTCATTACCATCGTCTTGGCGCTCTTTGGCCACATCTGGCCCTTGCGCCAATAAACCACAATAATCTATCAATAAAAGAACGACGTTGCAAAAATGCAGAAGCAGCAATACCACGGTTTTGGCATTTCCTTAACATTGAGCTATGCATTATACACCGCCGCGGTGGCTCAGTAAGCTAAGGCGCTGCACTGCTGAGCACGAGATTGCGGGATCGAATCCCGGCCGCGGCGGCGGCGTTTAGATGGAGGCGAAATGCAGAAACGTCGGTGTGCTTGCGTTGTAGTTCACGTTAAAGAACCCCAGGTGGTCAAAATTATTCCGGAGCCCTCCACTACGGCGTGCCTCATAATGAGAACTGGTTTTGGCACGTAAAACCCCAGAAAGAAGAAGAAGGCCGGAATTACTCGGGATAATGGAAGACGCCATAGTTGGGACCTCCAGAATGATTGGCACCCCCTTGGAGGAGTTGATAAAGTTGCACTCAAAGTACGCTGCACCAGCGTTTTATTGCTACAGCAATTACAGGGACACTCTAGGCACATTTTTTGCAATCGCCGTCGCCGTGCTGTTCCGGATATATGGAATTATATAATTCCCGGACGACCGGATTCAAACAAAGGGCCTCCGGTACAGATTCCCGGTACTCTAACCACTATAGCCTGCGCACGCTTGCCTAAGCAGGTTGAACAAAACATTCTTAGGAATTTGCTGCGCGGTAGATACGTTTCGTAAGTGCCAGGACGCTGTTCCTTCTAATCAGCAGTTGACTTGCGTGCTGCGTCCCGCCAATGTGTCGCACCTGCACAGTTTCCACACCGTTCGAGAAGTTGTCGTTGTCGCCAATCCAACTCGTGGCTCACACTCAGTATGGGAGATTAGCCGATAAATGGGTGGATTATTCCAAGTTACAACCCCGGATAAACTTTCAGGAATGCATAGGGTTAGTGTTGATGCAAACTGAAATTATATGCTAACATAACAGCAATACCGGTATGAAGAATCAATAATAAAAATCTCGGCAGGTTCTAAACACTGTTCTAACACAAGTAGGCGAAAGCTTGCTCCACATTTGGTGATAGATGAATTTATACAATCGGGGCTATACACTTCTTCCGAGACATAACGAGCCGCCATGGGAAGTACACGTGTGGCAGTAAGGCGATTTCCTCACTCAGACACAGCGCCACGCGCTTCTTCCGCAGTGGCGTACTTGCGCGGCCGTTCTTACGAGCTGCAAAAGCGTGCACGCTCCTCCATCGCTCGCTGCCGACAACCGCTGCTCCCGCCACCGCTCCAAGTGTGACGTCAATGCACTGGGTCAGTCGTTTAGTCAACAGGATGGCCTCGACGTGACGTGTGCACTCACGCACGCACTAGGCCCAACCAGACCCGTGGAGCAGCCGTGGCTTCAAATTTTCTTTTGAAAGCCACTAATTTAGTTTGTTTACAAGAACCTCCCAGAGGAATGTGACGTCCATCCGAGCATTGTATTGTGATAGCAATTATATGGACACTCTAAGCGGATGTTCCGTACAAAGGCCAAGGGCGACAAAATCGTCGCCGCACGCTCTATGCTGTATGCGCATGCGAAAGCATGCGAGGGACGCGCGCTTTCACTGGGAGCGAACGCATGGCGGAGAGCAAACGCGCCTTCTTCCTTTAGGGAAAAGCCGGGGGGGGAGGGAAGGCGACATTGTGCTGTGGCGCCAACTGCGTATCTTGCGACTGGGTGCAAGGCGAACAGGAATCTCGCAGGCGAAAGGAGGAAAGCGGGAAGGCATCGCGGGAGGGGCTTCTGCTCTGCGAGCAACTGCGTACTTTGAGCGGCGGCGGCCGGTCGCGCGCACCGTATCTTGAAACGATTTGCAACACAGCTCCTACATTTGTATGCGCTGTGCTTTCGCCGCTCAGTTTCCGTTGAAGCGATAGACCGCACGAACCATCGTTCGCTGCTGCTGGCGCGCTTGCTCACGCCCGCGTTTTGACAGCGGTTGTGTGCGGTCATCGGGTGTGATCTATTCATTTTACATGTGCGCGCTGACACCATGCTTGTTAATTCAGTTAGTAAGCGAATGTATCCAAGTTTATACAGCCGATAAAACTACTGTCCTTACTCCGTATAGCTCTCTACTAATTTGCTATCGCAATTGATGCTTCGCGGCGAAACTGCTAATGTTTTTTACCTGTGTTTACTCAGCGGCGTCGGCCATTTTTCATCACGGCACAGTTTTGCCAAGGTCACCACCAATATAGACACCTAAGGCTTTCGCCTTAATAAAATACGCGTCGTAGGCTGAGTGTTTCGCACTTCGAAACGGAATTCCTGTGCAAGAAAGCTCACTTCTTTATTAAATTAAGCAAGAAATTCTTCTAGGTAGCGTCAATCAGCCTTGACTGGTACTCTCGTTAAGTTTCAATGTAAGTCAAACGTGACCTCTTGTCACCTTTGTAGTAATATTACAAGAAAATTAAAAATAAAGAAAAATACGAGATAATAAAGTGTCGTTTTTCTAGAATAGCTAATCACAAAGTTCAACTTTAGAAAATGTCCCAAGGATTTATATTCCACATGACAAACCCCCAGATCTCATATAAACAGTTAAAACTTTCGCTGCCGAAAACACGTTCCAAATTACGTTCCAAGTTAGAAGTGGGGAGATTGTTTAAACGTTGATAACTTGACATCTTTTTGTGCAGAAAGAAAAAAAGTATTTGCGATGAACATACTACTTAGATTGAAATATTCCCCAGTATTTATCGATTTCAAATGCAGCGGCATCTCATAAAATGGCAGAAAAGTCCTTCCAAAATCGGAATTTTCATAACGCTTTAGCGCTGCGTCATTGTTCTGCCGCACCGCGATTCCGGGCTGCGGAGACCAAATTTCGACGGGTGTGGAATGGAACCTTGCTGGTGCACCACGCATTGGGTGCGCGTTAAAGAACCTCAGTTGGGAAAAATTTATCCGGAGTACCCGGCTAAAGCGAGACTCTTCATAAGGTCGCGATTTTAGCGCGCAGAACTCGAAAATTTAATTTAAATGAATTATCACGTTCGCGGAATTTTGACTGATAAACCTCGCCAGGTCCGGTCTCGCGGATCGAGGTCGTTGTCGAGCGTTCTGAGCGCCCTGAGATCACAATCGTTGATAATGTCAGCAGGAGTTGACATATTTCAACCATTATCTAATGTTAACTTTTGGCTGGGGATATACTGCCAGGTCACTTTATGGCCGTTTTTGTGTTGTGTGCCTCTTTTTTACACCGAAGCAGCTGGCTGGATTCCTTCAATATGAAGATCTTTCCACACTTCGCGTCCCCCTGTTAGATATCAAGTGTTTTATTCTATAAACAGAGCTAACGTAATTTTACGCGAAAAAATTGACTGCCTTTTCTAAGGCTCAAAGTTTTAAAGATTTTCCCAAGAAATTTTGTTTGCTGCTCCACTTTTGTCACAGAAAGGACGCGTTTGAGCAACTCCTATGCAGTTTCGAACGAAGCAAAATCACTTTTGAAAGATCACGACGTGAAAGATACCGGCGAATACACGCAATGTGCCTCGAACGGCCAGTGGTGCAGCAATTTTGCCTGTACTCCGGGGCCTCGTTCACGCTTGGAAAAACACTTTTATCTAGCACTTACTTAGCAATAGAAAGCCGTATCGGGAGTTCTTCATGGTGCTCTACAATGTTCCGCGATGCGGCCAGGGAGCTAAAACTCCCGGTCCCAACGTGGGAGTAGCACGCTCTATGGGGCCTTGCGCCCAGTAGCCCGCAGGACCTTACAATAAAGTTATCCCATCGATCTACAATGTTCTCATTGACACTTTTCATCTAATTATAACAATTGAGAAGTTGAATAAATATTTAGGACTAATTATATAATTAGGCGAAATGTAAAAATTAATCTGAGTATGTCCAGGCGACGGCAAACAACATTAGCTTGGTTTTGTCCAGCTACGTAACATTCGCATATTTTTAATGTTTGGCCCAATTTAAGTGAAACACCCTCTATGTTCACTGAGATAGAGATAGCTAATTAGCCTGTTTTGGGGAAAGGAATTGAGGGGAGGGGATTGCAACATCCCAACGTGTGCGTTCCAACGATTTCCATGTATGAACCTCTAAAGTATCCCGATCTCTGTGTAATGTCCCAGGAAACTCTATCCCATTTCTGGCCCGTACTTTAGCCGTAAAACACCGCATGATAAATGACAAAGTTTGTCGTTTCGGTCTGTCTCTGGGATGCTTTATTCCCCAGCTTTCTTCCTAGCGTCAAAGTGTTTTAGCGTAAGATCCCAGAAGACATGGGAGCGCAGGTTGCGACGCAAAGCTCAGAACGAAGTAGAAGAAAAAAGAAGAACGACACGGAAGCCACGCGCTCGCGCGCTGGTGTGAGCGCCCGCATGTGCCGCCTATCTCATCACTAGCGCCACCTACAGCGCTGTTACGCCGACTCAACGCCAAGCCCAAGCGAGGCAGGGCTCTCTCTCTCTCGTTCGCTACGACCGCCGCCACGGACGGTCACGGTTTTTGGCGCGTGCCACTATGTTTTCTAATAAATAAGTGTTACCCTGTTATTCTCGCCTCAGCCTTCACGCCTCAGCCTTCACGCCTCAGCCATCACGCCCAGCCCTCACATCTGGCGCAGCCGACCCTGAACCTCAGCCAAGCCATTCAGCCACGGCAGCGCAAGAACGCCTTTCGAACGCCAGCGTCGAACGCCAGCAACAACGCCAGCGTCGAACGCCGGTCAGTACGCCTTCTCAACTGCATCCGTCATTGTACTTACGCACTCACGCCGCCGAAAACTCACGCCTGAAGATACTCCTGCCATTTTACCGCTCGTCTGTGTAAAGCACGGCCGTCATATGAAGAGTGCCGTGAATGTTGACTAGCCCTAGTCGACAACTAGGCTTAGCGATCACTCGCCTAGTCTCCCGTGCGCCCAGCCTCATTTCGCAACGCCATGCCGGGAATTGTGTGGCAGAATCTCGACGCGGTGACCATGTCGCGTCTCGGCGTCGACGTTATACGCGAAGAATTGGCCCGTCGACAGCTGGACATCACAGGTTCGAAAGAGGAGCTCGTTCAGCGTTTGCAAGCCGACATTCAGCAGCAGCGTGAAGCTACCCCACCGGTTGAAACGAATGAATCCGCCTCGAACGCTGCGGCGTCTTTGACGCTGGACCCAGCCACTCTACAGAGCCTCGCCATGCTGTTCCAGCAGCTACCTCGCCCTGCAACAACGGTGACGACACTGCCAGACCTGTCATCGTCCATCCCGCAATTCGCTGGTTTGCACAGTCACAGTGTCAATACATGGCTTGACGACGTACGACGAGTACAGCAGCTCGCCTCGTGGGACGACGCCACCACACGCCTGATCGCAGCTAGCAAGCTGAAAGGCACGGCGCGAGACTGGCATCTCGCGTTCGGCAACCAGTACAGCACCTGGGCCACGTGGAGTGCCGCCCTGAAGGACACATTTTGTGCAGAATTGTCCCTCATTGAGTGGCAAGAGCAGGTCATGAGGGTAACCCAGGCCCCATCCGAAAGCTTGCACCAATATGCCTTTGCCAAGTTGAAGATCATTGAGCGTTGCCCCGTTAACCTTTCTGAGGCACAAAAGATTGACTACCTGCTGCATGGTTTACGGGAACAACACATCCTCGCCGCCATAGCAGCCAACCGGCCGCCCACGGTAGCTGAGTTTATTTCTACTTGCACCAGCCTCGACAAGAGTGCGCAACATCTGCACGCCAAAGCAAGCCCGTCACCATTTGCCGGTTCTGTTTTGCCGCCGTCGCATCCCTTTCGTGCCGCTAAGCCCGCAGAGCGCCAGCAGCCTCGCTCAGAACAATCGACACCACAGTCCTCCCGAGGAGCCACACCAAAAACGCGCATTTCAGAGCTGTCTGCCGAGCAACAAGAAACTACTTATGCAGCTATTTCGGCACAGTATGGCGCTCCAGCTTTTCGTAGCGGTCAAGACCTGTCTCAAGCTGTCTGCTACCAATGTCATGCCTTGGGTCATCTGGCATCCAAGTGCCCTACACGCACCAGCCGCTTATCATCACCAGCGCCTCCAACCATGCCCAAGACACAGCAGCCCCCAGCACTGCACAGTGCACCCGTTCCGCTTGACGGCTCACAACAGCAATGCCCCTTCTTCAACGCAACTCTCAGTGGAGTCGGTGAGTGTGAAGCGTTTCCTGACTCTGGGTCCAAGGTGACATTAATCTCTAAAGCTCGTGTGCCTGCAAGCATGATCATCCCATGGACCGAGCCTCCACTCGTGGTGGTAGGAGGAAGCACAGTGCTACCTGTTGGTGCTGCGTTATTGAAGATATCCATCGGCCCAGCCACAGGAGTTGTTGAAGCTGCTGTTTTGGAAGATAATATACTCCCCCTCATTCTTGGTGAGGATTGGTTCTCGGCAGCGCAGGCACGTCTCATCTTTGAGCCTCCGAAGCCAGCGCAGTTGCAGCATACAGCCACGAATATCACCATTACCGCAAACCAAAAGCTAATCCCAAGAATGGCAAATGCTGTGATCCCAACAAGGCCCGTCCTTTTTCCAGAAACCAGGCCCAGTTCCACAGACTGCCTACAACATGATCCGTTGCCGTTGCAAGAGCAGCCACCATGGCAAGCGTTAGCAGCCCAAACGTTGCCCTCAAGTAGCGCTCCTCTAGTGTCAAACTTCCGCGCTTCCGACACGGCGCTCGTGCACATTCATCCTGACATTCCACCAGCTCGCGTTGACAGCCAGCTCGCCCTCACCCAGCCTCCCCTTTTGGCGCACTTCGACCCCATGGCAGCCACAACGCTAACCACAGACGCTTCGCAGGAAGCCATTGGAGCAGTGTTATCGCAAATCCAAGACACCAGAGAATGTGTCATTGCCTACGCCAGCCGTGGACTTACGTTGGAGGAACGCAAACTGCACAGCAATGTATGGGAGTGTATCGCCGTTCACGGGGCAATAACCGTGAAGTTCCGCCAATACCTCCAAGGCAGAAAATTCTCTCTGGTCACAGACAACTGGACTGTTGCCTGCTTAACGTCCAACGTGCGGCCATCTCGTCGGTTCACTTCTATGCTCATGGACTTAGTAGAGTTCGATTTCACCGTGCGACATCAGCCAGGACGCCAAAACGTTGTAGCCGACCACTTGTCCCGTTTGGCAGGTGCTAACCATGGCTCAGCCTTCGAATCCAATGAGTTCGAGCGCTTCATGAGTCTTCATTCCGTGGAGCTCCATTTCACAACTGCCTATCGACCTGAGGGCAATGGCTTAGTCGAGAGAAGCAATGGAACTCTCCTGGCAGCTCTCCGCAAGATCTGTGCAATGGAACCACTGTCATGGCCTACCAAACTTCAAGAGGCAGCATTTGCACTAAACACGTCCATGAATGCCAGCACGAACTTTACGCCATTTCAGCTTCTCTATGGCTACGTACCGAAGATTCCACTCCAACACCATCCTCCGTTCCAGCACTCCTCCCTTGCCGAGCGCATCCTCGACACAACAGTGCAGCGCTCCGAAGCAGCCGCCAATTCGAAAGCAGCCCAAGGTGCACGCAAAGAGCGCTACGACCGCAGCCACCGTTCTCACACCTTTACCGTCGGTGATGTGGTCTGGGTGAGACGACAGGCTCCGGTTGCCAATGAGAAAATAGCATCTCGCTTCAATGGTGTTTATCGCCTCTACAGAGCAGCAACAGCCTCAACGGCCCCAACGCACTCGATGTCTACCGAGCCACCTCGACGACTTTGTGCTGGAGTGAAGTTGCAGCGTTCCCGTGCATGTGTGTGGGTGTGGTATCGTGCGTGTGACAGTGTGCAGAAGCAATTGACCACGAGACGTGGTCAGTCAGACTGGGGTGGGATGTGAGCGCCCGCATGTGCCGCCTATCTCATCACTAGCGCCACCTACAGCGCTGTTACGCCGACTCAACGCCAAGCCCAAGCGAGGCAGGGCTCTCTCTCTCTCTCGTTCGCTACGACCGCCGCCACGGACGGTCACGGTTTTTGGCGCGTGCCACTATGTTTTCTAATAAATAAGTGTTACCCTGTTATTCTCGCCTCAGCCTTCACGCCTCAGCCTTCACGCCTCAGCCATCACGCCCAGCCCTCACACTGGCCCGCCAGGCTCACGCGGCGTAGAAAAATTTTGCTGGCGCTTTGGAATGCTAGCCAACCTGTGCGGGCCAACGGATGAGGATCAAGCAAGCAAGCAAGCGGGCCAACTGCGCAGCATCGCGGATAGAAGCGGCATCGGCCAAGTACCAGCCATGGGTATCGATGTAGCTGGAGGCATCGCAGTTAACCGTCTCCTTCACTGCTGCGCATCCACTTTCTCGGAAGAGTCCCCAGCCACCTAGACGCCTTCCTCAATGTTACTCGTCACACGTCCTGAGGGGGCCAAAAACGACGTGTCCTACCTGTCCGGCAACTTGGCCATTGACGAGGTTTTCCAAGGCAATCGTGACCTTGTGTTCAAGCCGCGGAACGAGGCGGACGAACCCGCCTGCGACAGCTGCCTAGGACATCGGAGTAGCCTGTTCCCGAAGGCCGAGTGCGACCTACTCGTTGTGGTGGGCGTCAGGACACCCTGTCCCAGTGCTACACCATGCAAGCACCATGCACCGTCCAAGGATCCCGCCAAAAGATGGTCGTATCCAGGGGCACCGGACGCTCGCTGATGATACACAGGTATTTCATTTCATTCTTCTCTGTAGAAAGAGGAAGGGGTTGGGGGGGGGGGGGATTTAACCGTGCGAATTCTCACTAGAATTGAACTGAATTACGGAGCTTTTCGTGCCAGAACAACAATTTGATTATGAGGCACGCACTACGTAGGGGGGGCTCCAGATTATTTTGACCACCAGTGGATCCTTACGCGCCCCTAATGCACAGGACACCGCCGTTCTTGTATTTCGCCGCCAACAAAATGCGGCCGCTGCGGTCGCGATTTTATCCCACGACCTCGAGCTTACCAATGAAACACCACAGCCACCGCGGCGGGTAATTGAGTAAAAAGGCCGAACATAATTTATATTTGGAAAATCAGTTTTAGGCTGCTTTTGTCTCGTAGAGAAAATATAATAGCCTTTAAATTGTTTGTACAGAGTCCAACAAAGGAGGAATAGCTGTAGCAATACCAATCAATAGCCATGGGGAGCATTATTCTGTTGGCTTGCGTAGTAACACGATTAAATGGGCGAGCTTCCGCACATCGCATCATAATAAGCTTGAAGAATATTTTTGTATCTTTCGATTAAATGCACTTCTATTGACTTTTGATGATTGTGGTGGTTTTCTCTTATTAATAAAAAAATTTGTCGCAGTTTCACCCGAAAGGCGAACCATCAATTGCGATAGTAAATTAGTAGAGAGCTATACGGAGTAAGGATAGTAGTTTTATCAGCTATATAAACTTGGACATGCAGCAGCGCCAGAAATGCGCAGATCTGTTGTCCACGCCGTCAGCGTTTTGCCCGCGTTCGCACCGAACGCGCGCGGCGTTGGTGACTGTTGCCGGTGCCTCTGGGCGCGGCTCGGAGGTTTTCGACGAGATCAGAATGGGACACTCGTCGCGACCAGCGTCGTAAATCTCGGCGTTGGTGACTGTTGCCGGTGCTTCTGGGGGCGGCTCGGAGGTTTTCGACGAGATCAGAATGCATGGGACACTCGTCGAGCAGCGTCGGAAATGTTACCCACCTTCTCGCCTCGCAACGTTTTTATATAAATACGCATTAGGTGCCGCAGCTAAATGTCGCCTCCCCTCCCCCCCCCCACGGCCTTTCGCGCGACGGAAGAAAAATCGCGTTTGCTCACTATATATGGCGATTGTAAAGGAGGAAATAGACGCTTAATTCTCCAGCCCTTCAGGGAGCACGGCGCAGAACGCGCGTTCGCTCTCCGACGTGCGTTCTCTCCTCGTGAAAGCGCGCGGCTCTCGCGCCCTTTCACTCGCACATACAGCGTCCGGAGCGCGGCGGCCATTTCATCGCCGTTGACGTCATACGGAACCTCACGGCGACGACGACGCCGACGGCAGAAATCCGCTTAGGAGTGTCCATATAATTGCTATCGCAATAAAATGCGTCGGTTACAATAGACATTGCATAGTTGTGCTCATATTCCACCGTATTCCACCATATTCCACTCTAGACATGGTGTAATTATCCGTTACCCCCCACAAAAGCATTGCAGGAACTGCAGTGCTTACCTTTGTACTAATGCGCAACAGCCCAGAAGGAAGGTAGATATAGTGGTAGAGAAGAGGTAGGGAGTATGATGGAGCAGAGTATGCGGTAGAACCGACGCAATCATGAAATTAATGAATAGTAACCCTGCTACTCTTCACACACAGCCCACATACATGGGGGGAGGGCGGAAGAAGGAAAAGGCGACCTCAGAAGGCAAGGAAACGCTAGTACTGCACACGACAGGGGTTGCGCACAAGCTGGAAACATCTAAGTTAAAGGTACGGTCCGTTTTATTGTTTCTGAAAATAAGCACCGTGCAAACATGTGTTGCGAACAACTAACGCAGGGTGTACAGACGCACAGCCATATTAATGTACCGTAGCCTCTAGGCGACACTACGGAAGCGACTACACATCAAATAAACACTTCTGTGCCCGCTACGGCAGCTTTGCGGCTATGGCGTTTCTCGAGGTGGCGGGTTCGAGCCCGACTATGGCAGCCTCATTTCAACGGGGCCGAAATACAAGAACGCTGGTGTAATTAGTTTTAGCTACACATTAAAGAACCCCTGGGGCCAAAGTTAATCTGGAGTCCACTACTACGGCATGCCTCATAATCTGATTATGGTTTTAGCACGCATATCTAGCTACACAGTTTTCAATTAAAGTTTTTAACACTTCAGCCACGATGCGATGACCACCATCGTGGCCGCGCTGCTTAGGCCACGCCGTAAGGCGAAATATGCCTATAGCCCACACGCCGACTTATAAATTTGTTGAATTTTTTGTAGGGGTATACTTGCGAAAATATGGGATCCTTCCTTCATGACAACATTAAATAACTGCAGTTGTGGTACTGTCAAGCAAAAGTGTAGTATTAGAGAATTTTGTTACCAACAGTAAAATTTTCCTGTAGATTGTTTGGTGTGCAATAAACTTATATATATTTCTTCGTACCTCTGGTTGGTAAAAAATTCCATTTAAAACCAATAGTATTCGTATTTGATTCACACTTGTTTTTTTATTATTTCCATTCTCTTCGAAACTGTAAGCTTGGTATTCGCACACTCCTAGTCGTACCCGTGACGCAGCATGGGAACATTGTAGTATGCACTTTATTCTGCCATAGCGCATACGTACAGAAGTTCATGGCAGCTGCTCTTTCGCACTCTTTCATACACCGTAAATTTTATCAATAGCCATTGAATCTTTCTCATAAATCTATAGAATGAACTTTACTTATCGCTCATACATACGGGCTACGTCTGAATGCTTGTTTTTTTGTATCATATTTTATCATATTATCATATGTATCATATCATATCATAGTATCATATTACTAAAATAAGAGGTACCTTTGTGGTTATCACTTTTTTCGTCCTGCTTTTCTTCTAGAGATAGTGTACTAACTCTATAGAAGGAACAGCTAAGGATTGTGACGAAAAGAAAATGAAATTAGCCGCTCTAATTGCCGAAGAAGGGGTTTGGAGGTCAACCGGAGTGGTGTGGGGCACTTACTCTTCCGCCTGCCATAAAGGAACTCAAAATATGCTTTTTCTGCTGGCAAAAAATTGCAGCCACAATCGCCAATAGATTTTTTCAAACGCCTGGTTTTTCGTACCTGCACGCTGAATCAGACTCCGTCAATTGCCCCTATAACCATGGCAACCGAAATATTGGATGGCGCACAATGTGCCGTTCAGTGAACAGTGTTGCCGCCACATAGCAAATTGCGTCTCTGGCTACCGCCTGCCATGCAAGGAACACTGGTTAGAACTACTGACCTAGGTAGTTTGGTTGCGATGAAATGATGCCGTTGGCTGATGAAGTGGCTGGCGGGGCACATTGTGGGCAGCTCTCCGTCATGTATACAGACAGCGTTTAAGGTAGGTGATGGTTATGCACAAATAAAACTTTCCACTGCGGCTGGGCTTCATGCCAGGCCACTCACTCTAGCGTCTTGCACTGGTAGTATTGTCATGCCTGTAACTAGTGCTGAAATTTCATATCAGCTGTAGTGCGCTTGTATGCAATTCATTAATACAGTGAAATACAATTGCTTCATAAAACATTCTTTCGAGACTGTTTTTTTTTGTAAACTCCGCAGCAAAAAGTTGATCACCTTATTCCCTTTTTATGCATCACACACCAAGCTGTGGAGGCAAGCAGGAATGTTTGGTATTGTGGAAGCGCAGTTGGCGTCCACTTCACATTGAAATGCTGAAGTCAATCTATCTCACGCGATAATTTTCATTGCTGCAGCTGAGCGACACCGTCGGCTTCCAAGTCCGTCTCACGAAGCAGCTGCTAACGAGCTCCTGATGTATATTCGCCTGTACAGTGGGCATCCTGCTGCGTCGTACTGCAAGGACTGTCGCACGTCATCATTGACGATGTACGTACGTGTGTACGATCAGAGAACAAACGGGGAGAGAACAAACGGGGATAGCCGATATTCTAGTTGACATTAAGCGGAAGAAATGGAGCTGGGCAGGCCATGTAATGCGTAGGATGGATAACCGGTGGACCATTAGGGTTACAGAATGGATACCAAGAGAAGGGAAGCGCAGTCGAGGTCGGCAGAAAACCAGATGGGATGATGAAGTTAGGAAATTTGCAGGCGCAAGTTGGAATACGCTAGCGCAAGACAGGGGTAATTGGAGATCGCAGGGAGAGGCCTTCGTCCTGCAGTGGACATAAAATATAGGCTGATGATGATGATGATGATGATGATGACGTGTGTGCGAATTCTTTACCGACTTCCTTCTAGTGCTCCTTCGTGAGGTGCTCTCCATAAACCGTATACGCAAGGTGGACTTTTCTTCATTCTTGTAGCGACATGCCTTCCAACTCTCCTCGAATGTTTCATAGCGTCAATCTTGACACTGAATAAATTGGGCCAGAGTCACTTTATCCTCTAGTGACTCTAGTTTCAGTTGCACTTTTAGTAAATCTAGCTTGCATTTTTAAGAACATTGCCCTGAGCAAACACCTTTCGTGGCACACATATCGTTCAACCCACGTATAACGATCCCAGAAATAACAATCTATTGGTTAAAAGGACCGCATTTCAGTGCACTTACGATTTTGCGTCTCTGCAATAAGAAACTGCCTCCACATACAAGTAATGTTTTTGTACTTTTTTTAATAGGCGTACTGTTACAAGGAACGCTTCGAGCCTAGTGATGGTAAAAAGAGGGCACATGCGTGAAATAGTAAAGCACGTAAGCGCGACCACACAGGGCGCATGGCGGCGCGCGTCCAGCTTCAGTACAACCACAACGATGATACGGCCTTCGAGATGAGTGAGCGACCGCTGGGGGCAGATTTGTGTAACTGCGAGGAAATTCACGCATGGTCACGCGCTTTCAAGGCACGCCTCCACGGGGGCGTGCCTTGGAAGCGGTTTATGTTTCTAAAATCTGTTTGGAGAGCACGCGGAACGTTGTCTAAGAATCACTGTGAAGATTGTGGAAACAATAGCAAACTACCACCATCTCCAGATTTTTGGATTCAAAATTGTGCCTCTTGTCACCTAGAACGATCTCGTACGCTGAGAAGGAACGCCCGACGACGGTGAACACCTTAAAAAGTAAATTAGAAAGTAAACAAAAGCCGCGTGCAGATCACATTTTTCTTTCTTCTTTTGCTCTTCACTCTCCTTTCCCCTGACGGCTCTCCGCGGCTTCGCATTCGCCAACCGCTCGCGCAATGTCAGCGCTTCGGCGTATGCTGGCCGGCGTGTCCCATTTCAATGCTGCTAGCAGTTGTTTTCCGGGAGTTGGTTGAACTAAAGGTCTAGGTTGAACACCATAGAGTTCCGAACAGTCAATGTTGCCCGGTAACATGAATAATGCTCTCTAACTGCATTCGAAAGCGAAACTTGAGGCTAAATAGTGTTCATATAGGCGCCGATATTGAAAATAGGCATTTATAGGGATTTATAGGCATTTAGGCACAAACGCCATAATAGGCATTTATAGGCACTATAAAAACACTACAAAAGCCCTTATTAACCTCTAATTCATGCTCATATATCAAAGTGTGGCTATAGGAGCGCAAGGAACAAAAAAGGCATTTGCCTAAAATCCGGTCTCTAGTTATGAAACGTTTATTTCAACAATATTGAATTGTAACATATACAAAATATTATTAAGCAGTTGGTTTCACTTTCTTGTGAAACGTCCGCAAAGAAAGGCAGTCCCTGTGCAGCTGAGGCGTCAGTGACACAACGCGCGTACAAAGAATTTTTATTCTTTCTAAACCAGAGAAAGATACGACACATATGCCATCTTTAAAAGCGCAGAATAGTTAAAAATATTGCCTCAACGTGACTCTACTAGTATGGAAAATATAGTATACATACAGGGCAAACGCATGGGTGGACCTACACATGGTGAAAGCTGTCATATGGCGTCTGCAACGTTCATGCAGAGGAGGAAAAACGCCACCCAATACACAACGTAATGGCAACGCTTAAAAGCACGAGAATATACCGCATATTAAAAATTCGAGCAACAGGAAGTTACAATATTTAGTAATTATTGAAGATAAACGCTATGACATGCCATTTTTTTTCTTCTGAGCATCGAAATGTACAGTTGGTAATCTTACTTTCTGGCGCTTGATAGAAACATGTAATAGAAACAAGGGCTGTAATTACTTTTTTTGCACAAGATAACACGCACGCATTATGTCATGCTCAAGAAACATTATACAAACTAATGGATAAGTTATGTGGTGGTAAAAATATTTTATGACTAGATTACTAAAAATGTGTAGCACGTCGAAGATATAGTACTTTTCACCAATCGTGAAGTCTAAAGCAAAAATCTACGCGATTTTGTCGCAAACTGTTCGATGACTGACTCAGAACTTATTCACAATGCAATCTGTTGCTCAGCGAACGGTAAAAGCAGCCACAGAAGCCGGTCATGACTCATAGTTGATCTCAGCTTTGTTTTCACAATGGCGAGCTTTGAAAACGTCCGCTCGCATGAGCAACTAGTGACAGGGACAACTGCAAAGCTTTTAAGAATTTTAAAAAAGTCCTTATAAACTAACGCTCCTAGGCCGTTTTGTTGCAACCAGTCTAGCTATTCATTACAGTCACCGTGCTTTATGTGCTCTGTGCTAACCTGTGCCTTCAGTAAGCGGAGCTCAGCCCGCAAGCTGTCAGACTCCACGTCAAAATACTTAGTGACAACGTCTATCTCCTCGTCATTGGCAGTGAGGCGCAGAATGTTCATTATCGCAGATATGAGAACGACGGTCTCCTGCGTGAATCTTGCCTCAATTCCTTCAACGAAAGCATCAAGCATGGGGTAAAAAACGCTGACGCGGAGTTCTTCCTCCATTGTTTCGTGAAAAAACTGACTGGCGAAGTTCACGTCTGCGCGTCTAGGCACTTTCCTCTGTCTCACAGCAGGAATACTGATCCCGCGAGTCTGGCATATCTCTGTGGCACCTTGAAACACCTTTGTAAATGCACTCTCGTCCAGCCTCATTTCCTTGAGAGCTTTTAGGAGATTTTTCACTCCCTGGAACGCAGTAAGAAGATTTATTTTTGGGTCCTGAAGCATGCGGCTAACCTTGAGGACCATCTGCAGCACAGGATGGGCCATTTCCATACAGAATTGAAACTCGAAGCTTTCCAGTTGCGCGAGAAGTCCTTTTGCATTTGCTCGCGTTTCCGAATGCTGCGTGTTTTCCATGATTTCCTCTATGGCGTCTAGCAAGGCGCAGTAGTTATCCCGCACTGCTTTGACGGCTTCTGCCCGGCAAGCCCATCTGGTTGTGGACAAAGATTTTAGCGTCGTTAGACCTGTGCCTAACGCCGAAGATATATGCTCAAAAATTGCGTGACGCACTGGGCTAGATTCTATGAAGTTGTATGCTAGCTGCAAGGTGCCGAAGAAATCAAAAAGAATTTTGTTCTCGGCCCTTGACAAACAGGCATCAACGAGAGCCAGATTCAAACGAGAGCCAGATTCTGTTGTTTTTCTCTTTGCATTTGGCTTGCACCCCTGAAATGTGCCCTGACATGGCAGCAGCGCCATCGAAGCAAATAGAGTTCACTGATGTCCACGTGATTTTGAGAACACCTAGAACTCGCTCCAGTGCCGAGAATATTAAGCTGCTGTCAACACTAAGTCGCTCTAGTGCGGTGAACACTTCTACGGGCCGGTTATTCTCCTCACTAAAGTACCTTATTACAACAGACAACTGCTCGTGGTGTCCACAGTCACTATCTCATCGCATATGAGAGACACAGTTTTGCCTTTCAGGCAGTGAATAATCGATTGCATCATCGCAGCATGCAGTGCCTCAATGAGATCGTTCTGCGTTCTGTTGCTGGTGTACAAAGCATTTTTCGGACCAGAAACAAGGTGAGCTTGCAAGACAGGATCATATTTCTTCAAGAGATTAACGATCTCTAGGAAAAAACCTTTTTATGTTCTTTCCTCGCTTTCGTTATGGCCTCTAAAGGGCCTGCCACTCTTCGCGAGTAGAATAACAACGTCAACAAAACGCTGTAAAAGTTCTCGGTTTCTTTTTCGTTTTCTTCTCTCAAAACGACACGCGTCTCGCGATTCTCGTCTAGCAGTTCACGTACAGATTTGCATTTTTTATAAGAGTTCCAGCACAGGATGCTATTTAAGTGACTGTCGGACTTTTCATGAAGCCTGAACTTCTCTACGGCTTTCTTCCATCTGTTGAAGCCCACGGAGACGAATGCTGGATCTGAATGACCCTTCCACGCTGAACTCTGCTGCGGAAAAGCGCGACAGTAGAACCAAAACGCAGCGCCTTTCTCTATGCTATATTCCAGCCAGTTAAACTCGTCGTACCAGCGCGCGCAAAACTTTTGCCTTCCGATTACCGTTTGTTTCTGCGGGTAGCAATTCAAACGCGGCTGAATAGGGCCACGCATAAGCCTGGTGCGCCTGTCAGTGTGAAGGTCGTCGCACGGCAACGGTCGCCAAGGGTCATCATCACTCGATGCGCAGCTGAACGTATTCGTAGTAGAGCGCTGTTCTTCATCGCAACTGAGTTCAGTCTGGCAGTTGTCGTCTCCTTGGCAAGAATGTGATACTTGAAGTGGGATGTCCTCGAGGTGCTGATTTTCGGCCACCCGGTGGGATGGTTCACTGGCACTGGCAATCTCACATTCCTGAGCTTCTGAAAGCAATTTTGGTCCTTAGATCAGGCTACGAATATTACTGATTTGGAGCCTATTCTGTAAATTTAAACGCAAGCATGAAAATTAACAGCTTACCTGTAGAAAGGAGCCAAGCTCATAGCCTGTCTCCTTGCGCTGTCTCTTCAGCCAACTTGTTTCGTCGGGAGTGCCGAAACTGAGCTCCAGAAGGCTTGCTCAGTGCCATGGCATCGCCTTTTCCACAGACAAACTTTTGAAGCTGGATGAGATGCGGCAGCCGCGTACCCAGCATTTGTTTGGGGGGGGGGGGGGGGGAGGAAGTGTAGCCCGCTGGTACGCCTGTTGGGGAAACGAGGAAACGCATTAAAGAAACTCGCAAAAAATTAACTCACGAGTCACGCTTCCAAGAACAAGTAAACAACAGGAGATAGAGAAAGGTAAATTTTTCTATGAGCGTTTTATTCAGTCAATCAATTCACTCAGGTCTGGAAGAATTTTTGTCACTGATCCCGTTAAAGGGTTGCAATCGCCGGGCGGATTCCAAAGGCTGACGTATCTGCCCCCCTAAACGCCCCAAGAAAGCACGGACAATTTTGAGGGGTGGTCCTTTTAGTGCGCCAGCGAACGCCGGTTGCGGACCAAAGACGGAGTCAGAGCCGAGAGCTGATAACACAAACCAAATATATTCTCAGTTAAGGCAGTACAAACAAAACAAAACCATGCACACTCGGCTGGTAACAATCACAACTCAATTGACATCGCAACTCTATATCTCAGATAGTGTTTACAACCACGGGAACCAACACCAAATCACGCTACAAATGCAGTCACATACACTACAACCTATTCGAGAACACATAAAGTCCTGAATATTCACAAATTGAGTCCAGTCCGCAGTTCTTGTAAATTAACTCGAATGTTTCTCTTCCAGGAAACACTCACGCAAACTCTAGCGCTGATCGCCGTTCCCTTCGTCGTCGGTCCCGAATGCCACTCTTCCAGGAGGCACTCTTCAAAGTCGTCGCAGCTACCACGACGTCGTCACTTGATTCTTCCAGATCGACTGACACCAACCATCACCAAACACGTCTTCTTTGACCGACCGAACGACTCACACTTCAACGTAGTTCGCCAACTCCGCGGCTGACTTCAACGCGGCTTACACCACATGGACTGGCTGACTGCTCCCCACCGCGCTGCACCCTTTTATACCCTCGCGCCCGGCCTCCAGAAGGTTCTTGTGTCTTCTTTAGCGTGCAGCACAGTGGAAGCTAGCGAACGTTCTAGACTTCACTGGCACCTTCCATCCGTGGCGGCGTCACTCGGCGTCACGTGATCGGCCGTTTCCAAGGGCAAGGAGGGTTTTTCGCCGAAGGCTGGCCATGGGGCTCTTGCGTTGCCCAGGGGGCGCTGCAAAAATGGTGCTAAAAAGCGCCCTCAATCCGAAACTCGGTAGTACCAAGCTCGGTCGTCTGCTTCGGGAAGCACGTTTACAATATGGACCCGCCACTTTCGGTTGTGTTGTACCACGGCTTGCAGCGAATATCGGGCGCCGAAGATTTTTCCATGGGTGGCATGCTGCGTAAAGGCAAGAAATTATGCAACGCCGAATACGTGTACGCCGTTCAAGAAATAAGCGGCGAAGTTTTCGCGCGGTACGTGTCAATCTCAAGTGAAGCGAGTCACGCACGTGCGAAGTTGAACTTCAGGTAAGGTTTGCACGCTGCTAGATTCAGGCGCGAGGAAATTCTTTCTATAAATGAATTCACAGTAGCGATAAGCAGACATGTGTACGAAACTGCTCGAGCGCACGACGGTACGCGCCCCGACGGCAGCGGTCTTTCAGCATGCCGCGAAACGGCGCGGGTCTCCTGCAATCTTTTTGACTGCATGCCGCTAGACAAGTAGTTATGCCTGCGCTGTAGTAGCGGCCATCTGTCTAGCAATTGATCAATAACTAATGCAATGTATATAAGCTTGCAGTAACGTACGTACGTGCGAATCGCGCTGCAGCGCGTGCTCGTGCACTTCTCGCTTGATGTAGCTTTTAATGACAGCGCTCTAACATTGATGTGCTGTAATCAATACTGCCTTGCTGTGCTGCCTCAACGTGCTGACTTGAGGTCAAGGATGAGCACATTCAACTTTCTAACCTGTGCTGCTCGTAGTGGGGTAGTGAATTATCACCGAATCAGCCCGACCATTTGTGGTCATTTGCACACACCTGGTCACTTCACCACTTCGCACCGGTCGAATTGTTAATTGTCGCTGTGGCCGGGTCTCGAATCGTGAATCACCAGCCATGCCTGCTGCTATGTCGGTCTTCTATTTCGCTTACCCAGCGCGACGAACTGCACTTATCCAGCGCGCCCGACGCTCTGTAGCGTGAGGCCTTGAAGGAAAACGGTAGAATCTGATGTTGGGGTTCAGGCCTTGTTGTTCATGGCAGCCCACTACGCAGCAGTAACGACGGTGACGCTTTTTCGAGGCTGAGCTAGGTCTCTCCGGATCGGCGTCGCCGATGTCTTCTGCTTCCAGCATTACGTCCCACGGCACGCGGAGAGTCCGTTTTCGTAAAACTATAGGCTGCGGCCAGCTCGCAGCCTGGTCGCCATGGTCTGTGAGAAGTGACGAGCCTTTTTGCACTCGAAACAGGGCAGAAAAAATGTCACAGTTTCGCCCTAAGGGCGAAGCGATGAATGCGATAGCAACACAGCAATGTCATACGAAGTAAGGTGAGCGGCTTCGGTAACAATATGAATTGTAGTAAACATGAGCTGATTAAGTAAGCAGGTGTGCTGCGGCGTAAGTAGACCGACATGAAGAGAGACTCGATGACCACGAGAAGGCGCGTGTGAAACGGTGGTGTTGATGAGAAGCGCTTACCGTGGGCAGCGCGTGCGAAGGGACACACCTGTAGCGCTGCACTGCCGACCCGGGCAGCATTGCATGTGTAGCGTGCGTTGGAAAATGTGGCCCGACTATTACTAACTGATTGAAGAAGCATGGTGTGAGCGCGCACAAACAAACATGAATAGATCACACTGAATGACTGCAGACAACGACCGTCAAAACGCTGGCAGCGAGCGGATATATACGCCGCAGGAGCGGGCGAAGGTACGTGCGGTCTATCGCTTCAACGGAAACTGAGCGGCGAATGCGCATAAAGGTCAGAGCCGTGTGGAGATAAGAGACGGTGCGGTCGAACGAACGACGAGCGCGGTTGTTGGCAGCGTAGAAGTGCGCCCCCCCCCCCCGCTCCTTCCGGCGCTGGCTTCCCGCTTCCTTGCTTGCGCGTGGGAGAGATAAGAGACTGTGCGGACGAGCGACGAGCGCGGTTGTTGGCAGAGAAGTGCCGGCGCTGGCTTTCCGCTTCCTTGCTTGCGCGTGGGAGATTGAGTGCGTTCGCTCTCCGTGATAGCGCGCGTCCCCGCACGCTGCCTCTGGGGCATACGGCGCGCGGCGAAGATTTTATCTATACGGAACCTCACGGCGACGCCGACGCCGACGGCAGAAATCCGGTTGAAGTGTCCATATAATTGCTATCGCAATAAAAAGTGCGAATCGACGCAAAACGCGGCCTAAAAACGTGCTTCGCCACAGCCAGGGCTCAATACTATCCAAACTGGTACTACCCAGATGACGTTTTTCGCCGCCACCAGGCGCCGCTACTATACCTCAAACTCCAGTGCAAGACGCCCATAGACGGGTTGGCGCCTGGCGCTGCGTCGCCGGGTCTTTTTATTGTTTTTTTTCGTTGCGCGCACTCGAGGGAGAGAACTTTGGCGTCGGTGTTTTATGCCGTCGAAAAAGAAACCATGCCGCCGGCGCAGTCGCGCCTCGGCGGTATGGTTTCTTTTTTCTCGTTCTCTCTCGTTCTCTCGTTCTCGATGCTTGTGATCTCGTCGTACGTAAATTGTGCACGCCACAATTCAAATCTCACGAAGCGACATGGAAACAACTGCTACGCTCGACAGGGCGTACGTTTACGACAATGGGCTGAACCGAAAAATCTACCCGTGTACTCGCTGCGTTTCCGTGCATAACGAAACCAACGGAGACGCAAACAAGTCGTGTAATGGGCCTTTCAAAACGCCGATTTTTCGTAGCGCTTTTTAGTCGGACTTTGGTATGTTTTTGCACGTGTAGGGGAAACAAGCAAATACCAAGAGAGTTTCAAAGTCGTACGAAAATAAAACTAATATAATCAATTAAAATATATATACTCCGGAAGTTCATAAAATCGGGGAAGGTGTTCAGTTACCGTGGTATCGCATTTACCGTTAACTCACATCGGCTTGTTAGATGTCGCGAGGACGACCCGAAATTGGAGCCCCTCACATCAACCGGACACGGGAGGCTCCACGACCGGGCGATGCAGTCCAGGCAGACGGTCACATGAAGTTATCACAGGTAGACGATACGCGAAACGCAGAGAACGTTCCCAGTTATCGTGCCCGCAACTTACCTGTAGTGATACTTGAAGAACTCATCTCCTAAACTCTGAGAAAAAAAAAGAGAGTGTGTTACTCTTGTAGGTAGGTCCTGCTTGCTAAGTCTCCTTGAAGAGACGCGTCAACTCTCTTTTGGGCCCAGTGTTGCCAGGTTTGGCTATATATAGCCAAATTGGGCTACAGGAAAAAAATTTTTGGCGTCGACATGGACGAGTTGGCTATGTGGCTATATTTGGGCTACTGAAAATCTGCGACTTTGCTTTGTTTGGGCTATAAGTGCTGGATCAACGAGTACCGGAAATCCACGCTCCAGAGGTCGCTTTGATCGGGTAGAAGCAAATATCGAAGGCTTTGTTTTAGCCGGCAGAGCGGTTGTGCATGTGTGCGTGCGCGAAATGACCGCCCCTCCCCTTCTCTTCGCTCCCTGCGCCGTTGTCTGAGCCGGTGGCTTTGATTTTTGATGCACTTAAACTTACACCCCGCTTGAACGTTATGCACCCGATCCCCAGGCATGGGGATGAACCTAGGAGTAGTGGGTTTTTCACAGTACACTGTGCTAACATGGGTATGCTCAGGAAGGGAGAGCAATAACATAGAGTCGGGGCCGTCGGGCGATCGGGGCGCCGACATGAAAGAATGGAAGCACGGGTGGATGACACGCCCCAGTGTGTTCATGGCCATGCCTTAATTATGGATGAAGTATCGCGCCGGGCACACCTTTCGACCTACTCCACGTATCTCGCGCGAAGCTTTACATCCCTTTTCCTTCACCTGCTAGATGAATTTTTGTTCGTGCTTACATTCGAGATTCATTTCGATAGGTTGGACGTAAGATCGGATCCCCCTCAGAGAGGAGAATCCAAACATGGGGAAGTGCGCCAAGTATGCACGAACGTATAAAAAATAATGGGAGCAAGACCACGAGCCAAAGGTGGGTTCTGGTGCGTTTACTTCTGGGTGGTTTGTCCGTTATGTCACGGATGCAGATACTCATTTTGATAATATTGAAACATGTTTGCCACGATGACATCAGTGCACCGCGTCACATGATCTTCACCCACCGTGTTAGCTTAGCAGGTGAGATGTCGCGCTGCTGGCTGGAGGACGCGGGTTTGATTTCCGGCCACGACGGCCGCATTTCGACCAAGGAGAAATGCAGGAACACCTGTGTACTAAGATTTAGGTGTAAGTTAAAGAAACAGAGGTGGCCAAAATTAATCCGGAGTCCCCCACTGCGTCATGCCATATCGTGGTTTTGGCACGTAAAACCCCAGCAATTATTAGAGAGTTTTAGAATAGGAGCCTTAAACTTTTGGGGGCCCCAAAGAAATAGCGTCGAAGCCACTGCACATGCGCAAGACGCAAACTATGCTTGGATTTTGCGTCAGGCACAGAGAGCGAGTGGCATCTGTTGTCTGACACTTTATTTTAACGCATGTTCTTGCCGTGCTAGAGACCTAAGATGGCGGCCAGGTTGATGTAAATGAACATTGTATAGATCATATACCAGCTAACCCGAGCCAAGCTAATTAAAAAAAAGTGAAAACAAGATAGGACGATGAGACATATAACACGAGATATCATAGCGTGAAAGACTTGTTTTAGGTCATAAAAAAGAAGCCGTGAGCACGTCGCAGATCACTGGACAGCTGAACTTTTACGCCGTAGGCAGAGCTGACGTGAGAGATCGATGATGGCAAGCATTATTTTGCGTTCACGACAGCTAAAAAGCAGAGTTTGTAGTTAATATTATTACTGTAAATAACTGTAAATAACTAAAAATAATAACTTAGTACTATCTGTCATAAAATAAAAGCACTGATTTCGCCCTCTGCAGCGATTCGCTGGAACTTACGAGCTTCCGGGCCCAGCAAAAAAGTGTTCTGTGCAAGCATGATGTCGCTGATGTTGATGTCAAGGGCCGACCGTAATGGCGGCACGGACATTTTGTTACACCGGGTTGTGCAAAAAAAGGATTGCCGTAGTCGAATGTGAAAATGTATACACAAATAAAACTGCAAATAATAATGGCTATATTTGGCTACGAAATTTTTTTGCACTTTTTTGTGTTTGGCTACATTTGGGCTACAACTTCTCTAGCTTTTGGCTACGCCGCCTCGTCGGACCTGGCAACACTGTTTGGGCCACATATGACTATCCGACGAGAGAGTTTACGTGTGCTTTTATCACACGTAAGCTCGCAAATCATAACTCACAAAAAAAGAGTCCAAAGACTCTTACTTATTGTGTAGCAATATTAGTACCATCTGTATTATGAAGCATGATATATTGGAAACGAACCACCGCTGCCCCAAGTGTCATCTGGTGGGTGAGAGCGCTACCAACTGTTGAGCTCGTTCAGGCCATAGGCGCGGCTCGCAGATTCTGCAAAATAAATGCTGGGGCCGTGACAAGGGCACCTAGAAGCTAGAGTGCATCCTGGAAAAACAACTCGTAATCTTAATTTCAGGGCAAAAAATTTAATCGTGGCCAAATTAATTTCGTTAAATTTCACGGTATACATGGGTCGATCATGTCGCATTTCGGAGGCGTGGCACTTTGGCAGGATAAACAGAGGCTCACCAAATTGCGACACACATATGGAGCGGCTTTGCGCCGGCAGTAACACGTGGATGACATGCACACTGCACAACAATGCCCGGGTCACCTCATTGGTGTTATTCTATCTGGAGAAAATAGCGCAAAACCAGTAGTGTACGCAAACAAGCGTATCAGTAAGTATTGCTGCGAGTTTTTCTAGCGCTATGTTATACCGGGGAACGTTGTTGGCGGCCAAAGGCGGGAATGTCGAATGCTACGTTAGACGCCTTCCAACTCGGTAGAGGGCAGTTGCAATCTAGAAAAACGCGTTTTTCTTTAAATGACGCATTCTCTTGGCACTAAGTAAGTACTACGAGGTTTGTGTAATGGTGGTTCTTGCAAGCAGTCCGCGGGAACCTTATGTTTCCCTTTGGCGCCCCTTTAACAATAAAGGGACGGGCGCGACTGAGAAAAAATATGGGGCCAACTTTGCGCCCCCCCCCCCTTTCTCTAGATGATTAGAGGGGCCAGCCGCCCCCCCCCTTGAGCATACCTATGCCCTTGCTAACCGCGAACCCGTGCACCTTGCTACTCAGAGACTGGTTTTTTTGCAAGGTTTAGTTGTCAAGCGGCTGAGCGTACTTTACTAGCAAAATTTCGCCAGCAGCACGAAATAATCTTATAATTTAGCACAAAATCAAACACATATGATTAGATTAGATAGAAATACACGCTAAGAACCGCTATTTCTCCAGCACAGCCAGCAATATATTCGATTTGTTTCTAATACATACTTCTCGAACTAAATACGAATATTAAACAAAAAATCGACGGCAAATCAGTTCTGCAGATTTCCGCAAGGTGGAGGAAAGTTCATGAAAGGAAAAATTGCAGCTTCGTGCTGCATATGGGTGGATGTCAATTTTTCATTTCATATAATCGAGAACATTCGAATATATCGAATATTCGCCCCCTCCTGCTTTCGAAGCTGCCTTTTTGTTACCTTTTCGTAACTGTTGTTTCCATCTGGGGTAATGCCTTGTTTCGTGATGCATTGGTCAACATTGATACTAGAGTGCCGTTTCACCGTAATTTTTTACCTGTTTTTCTTTTTTCATTTTTTTCTAGCTAATGTATTCCTGTTGAAGTATTGCGTATTTCAACATTTGCTCCCGACTTATTTTATTCTGTAATTTGTCATATGCCCTGTAAGCCAATATCCTCTTTGTGTTATCTCGAAAGGCACTGAAGGTCTTAATAGCATAAATGAATTGCTGAATAAATTTTTATATCGGTGTATTGCATCCCCTTTTTTCATGCGGCAGGTGATTCTGATGGGTGCAACAATCAACACGGACATGTTTTCGGAGTACTCCGGCGATGCGCCAGTCATCATGATTCCGGGCAAGGCACACGCAGTCACTCATTTATTTTTGGACGATTTATAAACGAACGCGGGACGCTCGGCACGCGCTCGGCAAGAGCGCGTGCTGAGCGCGAACACGAGCCGATTGCTAAGCGTAACGACAACGACAGGAGGCGCCGACTGTCCGAGCGCATAAGGTGCTTCGCATAAGGTGCTTCGCACATAAAAGAAGAACGAGACGGAAGCCACGCGCTAGCGCGCTGACCCGCCAGGCTCACGTGGCATAGAAAAATCTTGCTCGCGCTTTAGAACGCTAGCCAACCTGTGCGGACCCACTACGCAGCATCGCGGAAAGAAGCGGCATCGGCCAAGTACCAGCCATGGGCATCAATGTAGCTGAAGGCATCGCAGTTTACCGTCTCCTTCATGGCTGCGCATCCACTTTCTCGGAAGTCACCGAGAAAGCCACCAAGACGCCTTCCTCAATGTTACTCGTCTCACACGTCCAGAGGGGGCCAAAAACGACGTGTCCTACCGGTCCGGCAACTTGGCCATGGAACAAGGGCGACGAACGTGCTTCCGACAGCTGCGTAGGACATCGGAGTAGTCTGTTCCCGAAGGCCGAGTGCGGCCTGCTCGTTGTGGTGAGCGTCAGGGACACCCTGTCTCATGCGACACCATGCAAACACCATGCACCGTCCAAGGAGTCCGCCACAAGATGGTCGTATCGAGGGGTACCGGACGCTCGCTGATGATACACAGGTATTTGATTTCATTATCCTGTGTATAAAGAGGGAGGGGGTGGGGGGATTTTACCGTGCCGAATCTCAGTTGAATTGAATTTAATTCTTGCGCTTTTCGTGCCAGAACAACGATTTGATTACGAGGCACGCAGTAGGGGGTGCTACTAATTATTTTGACCACCCGGGGATCATTAACGTGCCCCTAATGCATGGGACACCGCCGTTCTTAATTGTATTTCGCCGCCATATAAATGCAGCTGCTGCGACCGGGGTTTGATCCCACGACCTCTACCTTAGCAATGAAACACCATAGCCGCTAAGCCAACGTGGCGGGTAACTAAGTACAAAGGCTGAAATAATTTAATTTCGAAAATCAACCTTACGGCTTGTTTTGTTTGGTGAAGAAAAAATAATAGCTTTTAAATTGTTTGTACAGAGTCCAGCAAAAGAGAATTAGCTGTAGCAATACCAATCGACAGCCATGGGGAGTTATATTCAACTGGGCTTGCGTAGTAACACGAATAATATGGGCGAGCTTCCGCACATTGCATCATAATAAACTTGAATATTTTTGTATCGTTCGATAAAATGCACTTTCATTGACTTTTGATGATGATAGTGATTTTCTCATTAAACAAAGAAAGAGAAATGCGTCCATGATGTTCCACCGTAGCGCAGGGTTCAATACTTACATAATTGTTAAGCCAAGTCCTGATCTCCTCTTAGATCAGTATCTCCCATTCTTAGTGGCTGCGTTCATCTGCTATTAATTAGCCTCTCAAACTATGCTTGTATGATTATTTCAAATCGTGCTTTTTAAATTTAGTTCAAATAAACTCGCTGTTTCTTTTTTCTTGTTTTGTTGTAAGTATTCTTGTCTTCGATATATATTGTTTATACATTATATTTATGTAATCACCTGCAATCTCCCCCTATGTAATGCCCACTAGGGCCTTAAGGCTATTGAAATAAATAAATAAATAAAATAAATAAATAAATAATCTTCGGAGGATGTATACGCAACTTCCGCGCATGTTGTGGTTTTGCCACACCTAATGCCTTTTAACGTTAACCTTGATGTGCCTCTTCTCGTCGACGCTTTGCCGCTGCTTGACTCATGTGCCTCGCCAACTTCACGACGATGTCCAGCTGCTTCATGCTACCCAGATTTATTTGCTTGGAGGAATCCATGCTGTGGCTCTGCTGAAATCCCCGTTTCGCAAGAGGATAATTACAACTCGGAAGAGTGATAACGGAGAAATTATTTCGCTTTGTATCTAATGGACCGAATAATTGCTTGCTGCAGATAAAGGATAACGTTAGAACCTCCCCACTGACTTGCAGGGGATTCTTGATTTGAGTAAAGCATGTTAAATTGCAGAAAATACCTTAGAACTGTAACTGAGAAATAAAACTGATAGCGAAACTCTACGTTGTAGCTGTTTTGACACCTAAAGGTGGTAGAATTGATATTTTGTGCACCACTCTGGTAAGCACCACTAATTTGCGTGTTTACTATTGCAAGATTATCGCAAATATTTGAACAGTTTGCCATAAGCTACAATTTCACAGAGCGATCTTTTCCGTTTTGGATACACGCACTAATAGAAGCACTTTATTTACCCTCAGGGCCGAAGCATGCCAGAGGGCAGTGGGCAGAGAGAAAGTGTAGTGCACGATATTGTTACAAAGCATGGTAAGGAATGGTAATCACTAATTGTACAAGGTTAGCTAAGACAGATTTACATAATGTGTTATCATAAATGGAAACAATGTCGGAAGGAAGACGATTCCAATGCACGCAGAAGCGAGATCTGTTATTGCTGCTGAGTCAAGAATTCGTAAACATCGAGCTTCATGTTTTTTATGCACCCACTTCGAATAGTTTTTCAACAAGTCTATGCCTCATATCAACATTAGGGCTCCATAGATTGAAAGAATTCAGCTATCTGCCTTAAAAGCTGGAAATTTCATCACTTGATCTTCACGCCCCACGGCAGAGGAGGTAGTTATGATTGAGCGCTTCGAGTGAACTTGTGCGAATTCGGCAATGTCTCGTATCAGCACTAGTTTGGCGAAAGGAACATAAAGGCTGCCAAAAATGGAACTATTTTTGTCCTATTCCAAAAAGAAAAGCCTAGAGAAGGAGAGAAGAAGAACGCGATATGCGACAAAGAGAACCCGTCCGCAAATGGGGAGTCTTGTATCATCTACGCTTGAATATAGCGCAAAAAATATATCTGCGTCTCTTCGTGCCTTGTAGTGTTAAGCATTCATTCCACAGCTGAAGTCTCATGACAGCCAGACCACACGAGTTAGTTCAAAGGTAGTGCTTCAGGAAGGGTCCCAATCTATGCTTTAGAGTTATTCCATTTATAGACCTTCATGTACGGGCTGAGGTAACAGAAAAATGTTTACAGAACTTTGTACGGTGCACAGGAAAATAATATTATGATTTCCAATACTGGTGCAATTGTGCTCCTTTGTGTATACGATTCCGCTGGTTTCTACTTACCCGCCGAGGTGGCTCAGTCAGCTAAGGCGTTGCGCTGCTGAGCACGAGATCGCGGGATCGAATCCCGGCCGCGGCGGCCGCATTTCGATGGAGGCGAAATGCAAAAACGCCCGTGTGCTTGCGTTGTAGTGCACGTTAAAGAACCCCAGGTGGTCAAAATTATTCCGGAGCCCTCCACTACGGCGTGCCTCATAATCAGAACTGGTTTCGGCACGTAAAACCCCAGAAAGAAGAAGGTTTCTACTGCCATATAAATGGCGTAGGATAAAAGGCAAACAAACGATTAAAAAAGGCAGGCTTTGAAACTGTTCTTGTCATACTCGATACCTTTTCCGACACCGCTCGCGCTCAGTCTCATAGACAACAGGGGAAATTTAAAAATCAATTCCAGGTTCATGAAAGAATGCCAGAATTGAACATACCACCGAGATGCTGGAAATTATAGTACCAGAAAGTAGCACAAGTAAGCACATTGTATACGATACAGTGATCACAGCGCATGGGGGACATATTGTGTTAGAAGCATTTCCTACTTTTTGTACCTTTCTTTATTACCTGGGTTGAAGTCATGCCTGAATGAACAAAACCTATGAAAGAAGTTCTAACATATATTACCCAATCGTGAGCACTTTACCCTCACGCTATAAGATCAAGTTTGAAACAATGGTAATTGTAGAAATTTCTGTTGTGCAGAGAATAATTTTCTGGTAATCTACAAACCTTTTCAGTGTCGTTAAGATAAATTAGGTTAGATATTGCTACACGGCAGATGCTTTTGAAGAACGAACATTACGACGTATATTCCGGATATTTCTTAGCAAATTTGCGTGGTAAGAAAGCACAAGAATTGAACCCGACAACTGTGAGCAGCCAGTATCTGTCTTTCATCATTTCCGAATGGAAGATAAAAGCGTCATTGTTCTAATTCGGAAGGCGCAGTTTACTTATAATAAAGGCGAAAATGTTTCACCGGAAGAGCTGCAGCGTTCCGCTAAGCCTTGCTTGACGAATGTGCGTTTCTAAAGCAGTGGTAATTATCACGTGTTGTCAACCCAGTTCGGAGGAGCCGAGTTCGCCTGGAGCAGAAGCTACCGCGTGCATGGTTCGCGAATTCGTCGAGTGTGGCGCAGTGGCTTCTGCACACATCCACCCGCGTGACACGCTGCCATGTTTGTTGGCGATGCTGAACAACCCCAAGGCTGAGTGCAACAATGACACGGACAGCGCGCCAACTGCCTTTTGGAGGCTACACGCGAGGTAAAACTAGTTGCTTTCCAGCAAAAACACTGAACGCCTGCAGCAGACTCATTCAATAACCTTACTGTTTCACCGACTGTTGCCGAAAGAGAATATAAATGCATTGGCGCCAACCGGAGCCTTCGGTCACGATTAAATTAACCGAAAAATGAAATTAACCGGAGTTGAATTAACAGAAGTCTACTGTATAAAAGTTCTTTATATCGAGCTTTAACTCCATACAAACATTTTATTATATTGCTGTTCAAAATGCATGGTGTGATATGGACGACGTATAGGAAGTTATATACTTCGTTATATTGAGAAATATCATTATATTGAAGTCCGTTATATGAAGGTTTATCTGTCTAATGTAGGTATTTCTATCTCACATGAAACTTCATTGTTATTATAACAACGTTCAGCTGCACATCGATCGGAATTTAAAAGAGCGGGGTCATGTTTAAGAAAACTAAAGTCCAATAGTACTTGCTTATCATTTCACGCTGCAGGGTAGAAATTGCGAGTAACATCAACCGTAACCATGTGGTGTTGATCTGTGGCGAGACAGGATCTGGGACAACCACGCAGGTTCTGCAGTTTTTCTTTGACAACTACATTCGTGGAGAGGTGCAATATCGTGGTCACCCAGCCAAGAAGGATTGCAGCATTCTCCATGGAAAAGCGAGTGACTCTCGAGTGGGAACAAGGGATTAGTTAATGTATTTAAGTGAACGTTCCTTCGGCTCTTCCTTCCACTGTTGCACTGCTGCTGCAGCTGTCTTGCCCGTCAGGTCGGGTGGTGCATCAGAAGATGAAGCATTGCAGAAGCTGCAGTGCTTTGTACTAACGTGCAACAGCCCAGAGGGGCGGTAGATATAGCGGTAGAGAAAAGATAGGTAGTTTGATGGAGCAGAGCATGGGGTATAGAACCGACGCAATCATGAAATGAGTGGATAACAACCTTGCTACTCTATGCGCACAGTCGTCATACATAGGGGGAGGGCGGGAGAAGGAAAAGGCGACCTCAGAAGGCAAGGAAACGCCATTACTGCACACGACCGACAGCGGTTGCGTACAAACTGGATACGTTTATTGTTTCTGAAAATAAGCACCGTGCAAACTTGTTTTGCGAACTAACGCAGGGTGTGCCGACGCACAGCCACATTAAAGTAACGTAGCGTCTAAGCGACACTACGGAAGCGACTACACAGGAAATCAACACTTCTTCCCACCCGGCAGCTTTGCGACTATGGGGTTTCCCGAGGTGGCGGGTTCGACCCCGACTGCGGCAGCATCTTTTCAACGGGGCCGAAATACAAGAACGCTGGTGTAATTAGTTTAGGCACACATTAACGAACCCCAGGGGGTAAAAGTTAATCTGGAGTCCACTACTACGGCATGCCTCATAATTTGATTATGGTTTTAGCACGCACATCAACATAGTTCAAATTAAGTTTTAACACTTTTCAGCCACGATGCGATGACCCCCGTCGTGGCCGCGCTGCTTAGGCCACGCCGTAAGGTGAAATTTCCCTATAACCCACACCCCGGCTTTACTGCTAAATTTGCTGAATTTTTGGTATGGGTTATACTTGCGAAAATATGGGATCATTCCTTCATGACAACATTCAATAATTGCAGTTGTGGTACTGTCAAGCAAAAGTGTAGTATTAGAGAATGTTGTTGAGTAGACAGTATAATTTTCCTGTAGATTATTTGCTGTGCAATAAACTGACACATTTTTCTTCGTACCTCTGGTTGGTAAAAAATTCCATTAAGAACCACTAGTATTCGTATTCGACTCACACTTGGTTTTTATTATTTCCATTCTCTTCGAAATTGTAAGCTTGGTATTCGCACACTCCTAGTAGTAATCCATGACGCAGCATGGGAACATTGTGGTATGCAGTTTATTCCGCCATAGAGCATATGTACACAAGAAGTACATGGCAGCTGCTCTTTCGCACTCTTTCATGCACCCTAAATTTTATTAATAGCCATGGGATCTTAGAAATCTATAGAATGAAGTTTAGTCATCGCCCATACGTACGGTCTATGTCTAAATGCTTGTTGTTTGCATCATATTTTGATTATCTTTATGGTTATTAAAATAAGAGGTACCTTTGTGGTTGCCACTTTTTTCGCCCTGCTTTTCTTCTAGAGGTAGTATACTAACTCTATAGAAGGAACAGCTAAGGATTGTGTGGAAAAGAAAAGGAAATTAGCCGCTCTAATGGCCGAGTCCTCCTTGGAAGGGGTTCGGAGGCCAACCGGAGTGGTGTGTGGCATTTGCCCTTCCCCCTGCCATGAAGTAACTGAAACTATGCTTATTCTGTTGTAAAAAAATTGCACATACAATCTCTAATCGATTTTTTCAGACGCCTGGTTTTCTTACCTGCACGCTGAACCAGACTCCGTCAATTACCCCTATAACCATGGCAAGCGAAATATTGGATGGCGCACAATATGCCGTTCAGTGAAGAATGTTACCACCGCATAGCAAATTGCGTCCCTGGCTGCCAGCTGCCATGCATGAAGCACTGGTTAGAACTACTGACCTAGGCAGTATAGTTGCGATGAAAATTTGCCATTGGCTGATGAAGTGGCTGGCGGCACATTGTGGGCAGCTCTCCGTCATGTATACAGCGTTTAAGTTAGGTGATGGTTATGCACAAATAAAACTTTCCACTGCGGCTCGGCTTCATGCCAGGCCACTCACTCTAGCGTCTTGCACTGGTAGTATTGTCATGCCTGTAACTAATGTTGCAATTTCATACCAGCTGTAGTGTGCTTGTATGCAATTCATTGTCTTGATAGTGAAACAGTATTGCCTCATAAAGCATTCTTTCAAGACTTTCTCTTGTAAGCTCCGCAGCAAAAGGTTGATCACTGTATTCCCTTTTTATACATCACACACCAAGCTGTGGAGGTATGCAAGACATTTTGCAGTAATTTTTGGTATTTTGGAAGAGCAGTTGGCGTCCACTTCACATTGAAATGCTGAAGTCAGTCTATCTCACGAGATAATTTTCGTTCCTGTAGCTGAGCGGCACCGTCGGCTTCCAAGTCCGTCTCACGAAGCAGGTGCTAACGAGCTCCTGATGTATATTCGCCTGTGCAGTGGACATCCTGCTGCGGCACTTGCCGCAGAACGTCGAACTGCAAGGAGTGTTGCACGTCCTCGTGGACGATGTACATGAGTGGGAATTCCTTACCGTCTTCCTTCTTGTGCTCCTTCGTGAGGTGCTCTCCATAAACCGTTTCTGCAAGGTGCGCTTTTCTTCATTCTTGTAGTGACATGCCTACCAACTCTCCCCGAATGTTTCGTAACGTCAATCTTGACACTGAATACTAAGTTGGGTCAGAGTCACTTTGTCCTCTAGTGACTCTAAATTCATTTGCACATTTAGCAACTCCAGCATGCATTTTTAGGAACTTTGTCCTGAGCAAACACCTTTTTTGGCACACACATAGTTCAACCCACTTATAACGATCCCAGACATAACAATCTATTGTTCATAACGACCACATTTCAGTGCACTTACGATTTTGCGTCCCTGCAATAAGAAACTGCTTCCACATACAAGTAATATGTGTTGTATTTTTTTTTAAATAGGCGTACGTTACAACGATCGCTTCTAGTGATGGTAAAAAGAGGGCACATGCGTGAAATAGTAAAGCACGTAAGCGCGACCACACAGGGCGCACGGTGGCGCGAGCCCCACTTCAATGCCACCACAGTGATACGGTCTTCGAGATGAGCGAGAGACCGCTGGGGGCAGATTTCTGTAACCGCGAGGAAATTCACGCATGGTCACGCGCTTTCAAGGCACGCCTCCACGGAGGAGGCGTAAGGCATAAACACCATAGCGCTTGGCGTGCGCCAGGTGCGATATCGAATGCCATGATGGCGTTACTCTCTTTTTTGTGCAATATCCCAAGCAGCAAAATGTGCATCACGTCTGTTTCAACCACTGATCTCCACTATAGTGGAGGTCAGTGGTTTCAGCGATTTGGAACGACCATCCGTCTTTCCATCGCGGAAAGAACGGGCGCTCAAGCTTTCCTGTCAACGCGACCCGAGACGGCGAGAACGCTGCACCATGCACTGCTGCCACGCAATGTCGCAAAGAATAAGCGTTTACTACACCTTTATCAGGACACCCGGGTTCGGCGGCGCTTAGTTTACGCATTGCCGATTTCTGATAACTGTAGGCGGTAATCTAGCAATTTCCACTGGACAAGCGGTGCCTTATTATACAATCTCAAATGCCAATGAACTCAGAGGCACTTGACCCTGTGCCAGCCCCTCACTCGTGGCATTTCCTTTCAAGCGATAAGCGCAGACCCCCCGGGGGGTGGCGCCCTTGCTAACCGCGAACCCGTGCCCCTTCCTACTCAGAGGCTGGCTTTCTCGCAAGGTTTAGTTGTCCAGCGGCTGAGCGTACTTTACGAGCAAAATTTCGCCAGCTGCACGAAATAATCTCATAATTTAGCACAAAATCAAGCACATATGATTAGATTAGATAAAAACAAATGCTAAGAACCGTTATTTCTCCCGCACAGCCAGCAATATTGCCGCGACAACTTGGCCACATTCAAGTTGCGCGCCCTTCGTATTGGACAATGTGCACGCCGTTCCGTGGTGTTGTTCAGCAGCAACAGGCAGCGATCTTCGTGGCACGAGCACCCGGTTGGACCCGGCTCGCATGCGCCACGCGCACGAGGCAGGACTCGAGAAGAAAGAAGACGGTTGGACGCCAGTTTTAGAACGCGACTGCCAGGCATTCTTCACAACCGCAGTGACTTTAAGTCGTGGGCACAGGTTCGCCCTTATTAAATATCGTTGTTTTCTTAACCTGTGTTCCTCAACATCGTTACATTTCTGGTGGAGGTGCGGGGTATGAGTCGAAGCCCCACGAACGAAAGTCAGCGTAGCCCCGACCACCAGCGAGTCCATTCCGTGGAACTGACACCTGTGCACCCGCGGACCAGCCGCCGTCTTCGAGGTGACTCGCCCGAATTCGGCCCTCTTCTCTTCACGCCAAGGGAAACTCGGACAACGGACGCCGCCACAATGACTAGCCAGGTAACACCGGCACAGCTGGTCGTAAGCCAACCTCGCAAGCCGCCAACATTCCATGGCGACTCGTTCGAAGACGTGGAAGACTGGTTGGAACTGTTCGAGAGAGTGGCAAGCTTTAATGAATGGAATGAGAGACAGAAGCTCCGTAACGTATATTTCGCTTTGGAAGACTTCGCAAGAACGTGGTATGAGAACCACGAACCCTCTTTGTCCTCTTGGGAGGAATTTCGACGACAACTGCTAGCAACATACGCTAGCACGGATCGTAAAGAAAAGGCGGAAATTGCCCTTCAAGCTAGGAACCAGCTCACAAACGAGAACGTGGCGATGTAGATCGAGGACATGTCCCGCCTGTTCAAGCGTGCTGATCCCACAATGAGTGAAGATAAGAAGCTGCGCCATCTTATGCGGGGGGTTAAGCAAGAACTCTTCCCAGTTCTCGTCCGCTACCCACCGCGCACGGTCGCAGAGTTCCGAAACGAAGCAACGACCATCGAAAAGACGCTGGAACAGCGGGCTCGGCAATACAACCGGGAGGCAAGCTGTGCACCTGCCCATGTCTTCTCTGGAGGCATGCCGAACGACCTTGAAGCCCTGCGGGAGCTCATCCGGTCAGTGATCAAGGAAGAGCTCAACAAGTTGCAGACACCTCAGACTCCAACTGCACTATCTATCGTCGACGTTGTCCGGGACGAACTGAGGCAGGTCATAAGGGATCCAGAGCGTGAGCCACAGCCGATGCGGCGCACCCCTACGTACGCCGACGTACTCAGGCAACCCGCGGTACACAGTAGTGGAGCAGTTGCCACGACTGTTCCCTACCCGTCGACAGTACGCAGTCCACCTCGTCTGTTGGAACCACCGGCTGCCTATCCACCTCCAGCACGTAGTGCACCTCGTTTTGTGGAACAAAGGCCCCGGAAAAGCGACGTCTGGCGTGACCACGAGCGCAGACCTCTGTGTTTTCACTGCGGAGAAGCGAGTCACCTGTATAGGTTCTGCCCGTACCGTCAAGCTGGATTAAGAGGTTTTCCCTTAAGTGCACCATGCCCCCGAAACGGTGAACGGCCAGCAGAGATAGAAGAATACTTGTCCACGCGCCAAAGCCCCATTGCTCCTCGCCAACATCAATCAGTCACCGTCGCCCATGCGCTACCGATCACCTAGCCCACGCGCGTCTCCAAGATTGCCTAGGCGTCGTTCATCAAGCCCCCACCAGGAAAACTGAAGCAAGCGACCTGTGGAGGTGAGGCCGCTGATAACCAGAATTTCGAAGATCCTCCAACACGGTTCCAGTGCGATGACGAGATAATTCCAGTAAACAGATGCAGGAACGAAACGATTACATCAGATTTGCGGTTGATAATAGACGGATGCGAGCTGAATGCCTTAGTCGACACCGGCGCTGATTATTCAGTAATAAGCTTCAAGATGGCGAAGAACCTGAAAAAAGTTGTGACACAGTGGACTGGACCGCAGATACGCACGGCAGGGGGTCATCTTATTACGCCCCTTGGCTGATGCACCGCAAGACTTACGATAAAAGGCTTCACTTATGTTTCTGACTTTATTGTACTGCCAGAATGTTCACGTGAACTTATATTGGGAATGGATTTTCTACAAGCTAACGGCGCCATAATTAACCTACGTCGGCCCAGTGTGTCTTTCTCGACAAAACAATAAACCTGTGGAAGAATCGGAGGAGCGACGTCTTGCTGCACTACGCGTCGTTGATGATGATGTAACTGTGCCGCCACGCTGCAGTATAATGGTTCTTGTGGAGAATGAAACATTTTGCTACCGTGAAGGCATAGCGGATAAAAACATAGAGCTCTTTTTGAACAAAGGTATTTGCGTGGCTCGGGGTCTTGTGCACTTAAGCAATGGCCGTGCAAATGTCGCACTTACGAATTTTGGAAATGAATTCCAACACATCGCACAATGAACAGCTATTGCCTTTTTCTACGAGTTCTGTGTAGCGACCGAATTATGCAGCCTAACGACAACGTCAACTGCTTTGCCAGGAACCTGCAGTGCCGACAGATCGATTACGGTCAACCCAAGACTCCCGGAAGCCCAAAAGAGACAGATACATGCCCTGATAAATGATTTTTCTGACTGCTTCTCTACTTCATCGATGGTACGGCGCACGTCTGTTGCAAAGCACCGAATCATAACAGAGGACGCCACAAGACCGGTATGCCAGCACCCGTATCGAGTTTCACCAAAAGAAATGGAGATCATCAAGAAGCAAGTGGAAGAGATGCTTTCAGATGACGTTATTCAGCCTTCCAGCAGTCCATGGGCGTCTCCCGTAGTGCTCGTTAAGAAAAAAGATAACACACTTCGATTCTGCGTCGACTACCGTAAATTGAACAGCGTAACTAAGCGGGATGTATACCCCCTTCCTCGTGTCGACGATACGTTAGATCGGCTCAGATGTGCAAAGTGTTTCTCCTCCCTGGATCTCAAGAGTGGTTATTGGCAAATAGAGGTGGATGAGCGCGACCACGATAAGACAGCATTCGTAACCCCTGACGGCCTCTACGAATTTAAAGTGCTCCCATTCGGCCTCTGTTCCGCGCCTGCAACGTTCCAGCGAATGATGGACACTGTGCTCGCTGGATTGAAATGGCAGTCGTGCTTAGTGTATTTGGATGATGTGGTTGTATTTTCCGCAACATTTGACCAACATCTAGAGCGACTGCGACTAGTATTAGAAGCTATTCGCGCAGCAGACTTGACAATTAAGCCGGAAAAATTCCAATTCGGCTTCGATGAACTTCGGTTTCTCGGACACGTCATCAGTGCTGAAGGCGTTCGGCCAGATCCGGAAAAGACAGCAGCCGTTGCGAGGTTCCCGAAACCCAAAGACAAAAAGTCAGTGCGACATTTCTTGGGTTTATGCGCATACTATAGAAGATTTGTGGAAAACTTTTCAAAGATTGCTGAGCCCCTTACAATACTAAAAAGAGAAGATGTACCTTTCACGTGGAAAAGCGAACAAGACGCCTTTGACGAGTTAAGGAAACGCCTGCAAGCTTCTCCAATCCTTGCCCATTTTGATGAGACAGCCGACACTGAAGTTCATACCGATGCAAGTAACCTTGGCCTCGGTGCCATACTAGTGCAGTGGAAGAACGGCCAGGAGAAAGTAATTGCTTATGCCAGCCGTAAGCTCTCGAAAGCAGAGGCAAACTACTCGGCAACCGAAAAAGAGTGTCTTGCAGTCATTTGGGCAATATGTAAATTTCGACCCTACCTCTATGGTAGACCATTCAGAGCAGTCAGTGATCACCATTCGCTTTGCTGGCTGGCGAATCTCAAGGATCCATCCGGACGACTAGCAAGATGGAGCCTTAGGCTGCAAGAGTACGATATTACTGTCGTATACCGATCCGGGAGGAAACACAGCGATGCCGACTGTTTGTCACGCGCACCAGTCGAGACAACTGTGTCAGAAGAGGAGGATTTCCCGTTCCTTGGTATTGTTGACGCGTCACAAATCGCTCAAAAACAACGAGATGACCCGGAATTGCTACCACTTGTACAGCGCCTGGAGGGACTCGACATTCAACTCCCGCGTGTTTTCTCTGGAGGGCTATCCTCGTTCTGTCTGCGAGGAAGTGTCCTCTACAAGAGAAACTTCGAGAACAGCGATACAAAGTTTTTACTTGTCGTACCCACAGCTATGCGAGAAGAAATTTTGCATGCATGTCACGATGAACCTTCATCTGGACACATGGGCGTGAGCCGTACATTCGCCAGGATTCGTCTCAAGTACTACTGGCCTAAGTTATTAGCATCCGTACAGCACTTTGTGAAGACTTCTCGCGAGTGTCAAAGGCGCAAGACTCCGTCCGTAAAACCGGCAGGCCTCCTCCAGCCAATAGAGCCACCAAAAGCCCCATTCCAACAAGTCGGTATGGACCTCCTTGGACCCTTCCCAACATCATCTTTAGGCAAAAAGTGGATAGTTGTGGCCACGGACTATCTGACCCGTTACGCAGAAACTGATTCCCTGTACAGTGCAACGGCTCTCGAAGTTGCAAAATTCTTTGTCAACAATATCGTGCTCAGGCATGGCGCTCCCACAGTTGTTATTACCGATCGTGGAACAGCCTTTACTGCGGACCTAATGAAATGCTTGTTGCAAGTGACACATACTGATCACAGGAGAACTACGGCGTACCACCCGCAAACAAACGGTTTAACTGAACGCCTCAACAAAACACTGGCTGACATGCTTTCGATGTATGTCGATGTTGAACATAGGCTGTGGGACGAAATGTTGCCGTACATCACCTTCGCATATAATACGGCAGTTCAAGAAACAACACGAGTTGCCCCATTTGAACTTTTTTTCGGCCGAGCAGCAACCACAACTTTGGATGCTTTGTTGCCGTTAGACGAAGAAAGCAATAACTCATCTGACCTAGATGATTTCTTGCGAAGAGCCGAGGAGGCACGACAGATGGCAAAGTACCGAATACGCCGCCAACAACGCATAGACTCCTGCCGGTACAACCAGCGACGTAGTGAAGCGCATTATCAGCCCGGTCACAAGGTGTGGGTATGGACCCCAGTGCGACGCCGTGGACTGTCTGAAAAGCTTCTCTGCCGTTACTTCGGCCCTTACGAAAAAGTTGTCGCAGTTTCACCTGAAAGGCGAAGCATCAATTGCGATAGCAAATTTGAAGAGAGCTATAGGGAGTAATGATAGCAGCTTTATCAGCTGTATGAACTTGGACATGCAGCAGCACCGGCAACACGCAGAACTGGTGTCGACGGCGCCGGCGTTTTGCCCGCGTTCGCTCAAAATGATTGCGGCGTCGGTGGCTGTTGCCGGAGCCTCTGATATAAATAGGCACTTGGTGCCGCAGCTAAACGTCGCCTCCCTTCCCTGCCCCTCCCCCCCCCTCCCCCACAGCCTTTCGCGCGTCGGAAGAAGGTACGTTTACTCTACATATATGGTGATTGTAGAGGAGGAAAGAGACGCCTACTTCTGCAGCCCTTAAGGGAGCACAGCGCAGCACGCGCGTTTGTTCTCCGCCGTGCGTTCACTCCCCGTGAAAGCGCGCGTCCCTCGCGCCCTTTCACTCGCACATACAGCGTTCGGCGGCGCGCGGCGACAATTTCATCTCCATTGACGTCATACGGAACCTCACGGCGACGGCAGAAATCTGCTTTTGAGTGTCCATATAATTGCTATCGCAATAATACTTCGTCGTATAAGCGACGTCACTTACGAAGTGAAATCCGCTGGACACGAGAGCTCAAGACGGCGCAACCCACAGAAGTTGTACAAATCGTACGCATGAAACCCTACCACGAGAGATAAAAAAAAAGCGCGAGAACTCACAGGAACCACTGCGTTTTCTCACGCATCGGGCCGATGCGTTAAGGAGGGGGATAATGCCGCGACAACTTGGCCACATTCAAGTTGCGCGCCGTTCGTATTGGACAATGTGCACGCCGTTCCGTGGTGTTGTTCAGCAGCAACAGGCAGCGATCTTCGTGGCACGAGAACCCGGTTGGACCCGGCTCGCATGCGCCACGCGCACGAGGCAGGACTCTAGAAGAAGGAAGACAGTTGGACGCCAGTTTTAGAACGCGACTGCCGGGCATTCTTCACAACCGCAGTGACTTTAAGTCGTGGGCACAGGTTCGCCCTTATTAAATATCGTTGTTTTCTTAACCTGTGTTCCTCAACATCGTTACAATATATTCGATTTGTTTCTAATACATAGTTCTCTAACTAAATAGGAATATTAAACATATAATCGACGGCAAATGAGTTCTGCAGATTTCTGCAAGGTGGAGGAAGGTTCATGAAAGGAAAAATTGCAGCTTCGTGCTGCATACGGGTGGATGTCAATTTTTCATTTCATATAATCGAGAACATTCTAAATTATCGAATATTCGCGCACTCCTGCTTTCAAGGCTACCTTTTTGTTAGCTTCTAAGCGTTGTTTCCATCTGTGATAATTCCTTGTTTCGTGATGCACTGGTCATCATACCAGAGTGCCGTTTCAATGTGATTTTTTACTTGTGTTTTTTTTTTTTTGTTTTTTTCTACCTAATGTATTCCTGTTGAGGTACTGCATATTTCAACATTTGCTCCTGAGTTCTGCAATTTGTCATATGCTCTGTAAGCCAATATCGTCTTTATGTTATCTCGAAAGCCTCTCAAGTTCTTCTAAGAATAAAGAGATTGCTGAATGAATTTTTATAGCGGTGTATTCCAACACCTTTTTTTTCTGCAGAAGGTGATTCTGATGAGTGCAACAATCAACACGGACATGTTTTGGGAGTACTTCGGCGATGAGCCTGTCATCATGATTCCGGGCAAGGCACACCCAGTCAGAGTTCTTTCAGAGGCGAAGCACCTTAGGGCCGAGCCTTGTCCCTCCCTCGTTGTCCGTTGTCCGTAGCTCTGGTTTGCATGGAGACCGCTAGGGGCGCTGCGGTGCACAAGGGCGTTCGTGCCCGACGCGCGATATCTTTCTCTCTCGTCTGTAGCTCTGGTTTGCATGGAATCCGCTAGGGGTGCTGCGGTGCACAAGGGCGTTCGTTCCCGACGCGCGCTCTTTCTACCTTCAGCCATGGATGATAACGGTCACTTTTGATAACGGCGCGCCCACTATGGATGAAAAGGCGAGAGTGGCGGCTCAACTGCAAGCGGAGTCGAGGGCTCGCAAAGCTGCTGCAGCACGGCGACGCAGACAACAAGCGGACCCGGAGTCTAGGGCGTGGGAAGCTGCAGCAAAACGGCAACGCCGGCAAGCGGACCCGGAGCTGAGGGCTCGCGTAGCTCGCGCTTGAACCGAGCATCGGCGCCACCAACCGCAGGTAGAGAACGCTTCCGGCGTTTTGCCACCGCTTCCCGCGCTCTCGCCGCCTCTGGGTCCGCTTGCCGGCGTCGCGCTTGAACCGAGCATCGGCGCCACCATCAGGTAGAGAACGCTTCTAGCGTTTTGCCGCCGCTTCCCGCGCTCTCGCCGCCTCTGGGTCCGCTTGCCGGCGTCGGGGTATTCACGGTTAACCGAATGATCCCCTGGTGCTTCGCCCACTCATCATCATTCACTTCGTTGATATGCGGTGATTTTTTTGGCTGACCACGTTTCAGAAAACATTGTGACCGCAGAAGCGTTGCAAAAGGTAATGGCACAAACGGCTGTTTGTAAGTTCTGGCTGTGTTAAACGCTTGCGATTACTGGGCCTGTTCTAAACTGCTTGGTCCTGTTGCCGCCTTCCATGTCTGCTATGCATAGCTCCAGTTCCTAGAATAATTAAAATAGCGCCATTGCCCCTACTTCGCCTTTTTCCTGTAGGCAATTATAATGACGATTCCTAAAGACATTCCCTTTAAATTTGGGTCGTAAGTCTCCCAGCCTGTGTGAATTATACAGATGTTGCCATATCATAATTTAGAACTCTGCCTATCGATGCGTCGTACAACTGTACTTACCTATACTCCATCTGACAAGCTGTTATCAGCACTGTGGAAGCTACACGAATTCTTAGCCAATAGGAAGGCCGAATGCTCCTCTAGATGTGCTCATCCGCACCGCGTCGTCTGCTCAGCGTCTGCTTGCCATCCATTAAGATGCTCCATGGTTGGTGGATGATTGACGCAAAAAAATGTTTTGACGCCGTAACCGTAAGCTGGGTGTGCATGCATGCGGCAGGAGGACTTCGCTTTACCAGTACGCTTTCCCTGTAAGTTACCTTGCAGACTCCTTAGCAAGTATTAAGGACGAACGCCCTCATAAAGGTTCACCTGCGGCACAGCGTCTGCTCGACGTCTATACTTGGCGTTTGCTCGCTACCGTCATCCATTACTATGATAGAGCGTGGTAGTAAATTAATGATGCAGTGAATTAGTGAACAATTATAGCGTTCCGCATCATCAAGGCATTACCAATGCTAATGCTGTGGCGCTATCTGCTAACTAGAAATCAAACCTGTTTGACGGTTAGGTGGCGTGTCTGTAGTAGCAGCGTGAAAACAAACAGCCAGTCTCAATAATGACGACAAAACATACCTAATGTTTTGACCTCAGCTTGAGATAAGACTTAGTGATGACAGATTTTGCCCCTTATTTCTTGCTGACATGGCGGAGAGTCAATAAAAACCGCGAATTCGGATCGAAGCGGGTGGTTGGCGCTGTATGGGCGCTGGCATGTTTGTATAAGTGATCACGGTTAGGGTGGCTATTACGGTCACCGGCGATTCTCCGTATACGACGTGCATGAGAAAAGGCCATGACATGTCGCGTATGACGATACCGTATCATGTAGCGAGCAAAAATAACACACTAGCGTAGCCAATAATCGGCCAGTTACTCCCGCTGCTCAAGGATATGGCCTATTTATGCCTCGTACCTTCGGCAGTGCTGACAACAGCTCGTGAGATGGAGTATAGTAACGGGCGGGCTGATCGCATCCGCTCAAAAGTGCCGATAATCTCACTCAAGGTCACGATTATTACACTGTGACCACATTGATGAGTCACTGACAGCATCCTAATCGAAAAGAAAAAAAAATGTCGCGGTTTCACCCGAAGGGCGAAGTATCAATGGTGATAGCAGATTAGTAGATAGCTATACTATACGGAGTAAGGATACTAGTTTTATCAGCTGTATAAACTTGGACATGTAGCAGCACCAGCAACGCGCAGAACTGTTGTCGAGCCGTCGGCGTTTTTCCCGCGTTCGCACCGAACGCGCGCGGCGTTGGTGACTTGCCGGTGCCTCTGGCGGCGGCTCAGAGGTTTTCTGTGAGAACAGAACGGGACACTCGCCGAGCAGCATCGTACGTCTTTACCACCTTCTCGCCTCGCAACGTTTTTATATAAATACGCATTTGGTGCCGCAGGTAAACGTCGCCTCCCCTCCCCCCACGGCATTTTGCGCGATGGAAGAAGTCGCGTTTGCTCTACGCCTTGCGTTCGCTCCCCGTCATTTTGACGCATTCGGCGCGCGGCGACGATTTGACCGCCGTGTTGGACTTTTTACGGAACCTCACGGCGACAACGACGCCGACGGCAAAAATCCGCTTGGAGTGTCCATATAATTGCTATCGCAATAAAACGGGACTTCAGCTGTCAGCTGCTGTGTGAGCCCACAACATAGTGGCAGCAAGCAGCTGAGCAAGAGTGCTCGAGCGGTGATAGAAACAAGGTTAAAGAGAAGCGGGGGAGTGCGGCCTGGCGGAGCGTCTGGCTCAGCTAGCAAGCTGCCACCGGGTGAAAAGCGAGTGCAAGCGACGCTGCCGACGCTGCCCCATTGGCTTTCCCCTGGTATGTACGAAGTTGGGATTTCTAAATATTCGGAGCTCGCCGCAAGAACTTTTCAAAAATAAGGGTTCACGAATGCTTGGGTTAACACCACTGCTGGAAAAAATTTCGACTTGACCGATATTTCTAGATATCAGAGCGCGAGATAATGAGGATTACGTACTCGATATTAGTGATGAGCGTTCCTGTGTCCACTTTCTCATGGCTGACAACTGGATATATCTGTTTGTTTTAGCGAAGTTGGTCTGCAATTGTCACGGCTCTCAATTTGTCATCTGCAATGTGGTTCTCACCCGGTCCGTGTTGTACCCGACGTTTTGACGTACACGTTCCGAATTACGTTCCAAGTTACAAGTGTGGGAGATATAGTTTAAACGTTCAAAACTTGAAGACATCTTTTTTGTGCAGAAAGAAAAAAAAACAGTATGCAATGAACATACTGCTTGCATTGAAATATTCCCCGGTATTTATCGACTTCAACTACAGCGGCATCTCATAAAATGGCAGGAAAGTCCTTCCAAAATCGGAATTTTTATAACGCTTTACCACAGTGCCGTTGCTCTGCTGACCTGCGATCCCTGCCGCGGCACCAAATTTCGACGCCGTTGGAGTGCAATCTTCCTGGTGCACGATGCATTGGGCGCGTGTTAAAAGAACGTGGGAAAAATTTAGGTGGGAAAAATTTATCCGGAGTACCCGGCTAAGGCGAGACTCTTCATAAGATTGCGATTTTGGCACCTATAACTCGAAAATTTAATTTAAATGAATTATCACGTTCGCGCGGAATGTTTAGTGATAAACCTGGCCACGTCAGCTCGAGTGAATCGAGATCGTTGCCGACCGTTCACAATCGTTGATAATTTCAGCAAGAATTCGCATGTTTCAACCTGTATGTTTGTTAACTTGTGGCTGGGGGGATAACTTCAGGTCACTTTGTTGCTGTTTTTGTTTTGTGTGTTTACCTCTTTCTTGCACCCAAGCAGCTGGCCGGCTTCCTCCAATACCGACATGTTTCCACACTTCGCTTCACCCGTTAGATATCAAGTGTTTTATTTAATAAACAGAGATAACGTATTTTTACGCGTTAAGGTTGACTGCCTTTTCTAAGGCTAAAAGTTATGATGATTTTCCCAAGAAATATTGTTTGCTGCTCTACATATGTCACAGAAAGGACGCGTTTAAGCAACTTCTTTGCAGCTTCGAAGGAACCAAAAAATTAATTTTGAAAGATCACGACGTGAAAGATGCGCGCGAATACACGCAAAGTGCCACGAGCAGCCAGTCGCGCGGCAATTTTACTTGTGCTCCGGGGCTACTTTCACTATTGGAAAAACCTTTATGCAGCACTTATTGAGCAATAGAAAGCTATATCGGGAGTTTTTCATGTTGCTCTACAATGTTCTCATTTACACTTTTCATGTAAGTATAATAATTGAGAAGTTAAATAAGACTAACTATATAATTAGGCGAAATGTAAAAAAATTTCTGAGTATCTCCAAGCGACGGCAAACGACATTACCTAGGTTCTGTCCAGCTACTTAGCATTCGCATATTTTTAAAGTTTGGCCAAACTTAAGTGAAACACCCTGTATGTTCACTAGCTAATTGGTCTGTTTTGGGAAAAGAATTGAGGGGAGGGAATGAAACCATCCCTCATTGTGCGATCCAACGATTTCCTTGTCTGACCCTCTACAATATCCCGATCTCTGTGTAATGACCCAGGAAACTCTGCTATCCAATATCTGGCCCGTACTTTAGTCGTAAGACACCGGATTATAAATGAAAAAGTTGGGTCATCTCGTTCTGTGTCTGGGATGCTTTATTCCCCAGCTTCCTTCGCAGCATCAAAGGTGTTTTAGAGTAAGACCCCAGGAGACATGGGAGAGCAGGTTGCTACACCAAGCTCAGAACGGAGTAGAGGAAAAAGTAGGCTGATAATGATAATGATGATGATGATATATATACCTGCAGCTAGAAAATCTGTTTTAAAGAAACATTGGGAGATAAGCAAATATAGAAATAGTCACATTCTGAGAAAGCAAACATGAAATGAGAAAGAACGTCACTCGTATTATATTGGGACAAGCTTCATGTCTTTTACCAGTAAGTAATAGCGAAACCATAATTTTTTTCTTTAACTCTCTCAGCAATTTGGCCATTATGGACGCCTTTCGTGCTGTATATTTTATTATTTATTACAGTTAACACGAGTTAAGTCGTAGGCTCGGTTAGAGCACCGAGTTAAATTTTATGCGTAAGTGTGAAATGACCCATTGAGCGAAATGCCGATCCACTAACGTGAGTCCTAGGGACGTGCGAAGCATGCAGTGATATACCGCTAATGGGCTCATGCTGCGTTAATCAATTTCGCATAACCCCGTAAACGCGGCCTCCCCATTACGACGACAGAAGAGAAGTGAAATTCTACGCTGGAATGATGAGCGGCAACGCAGCCAGCTCCGGAAGACGACGACGAACGCGGGACGCTCGGCACGCGCTCGGCGAGTGCTGAGCGCGAACACGAGCCACTTGCTTACCGTAACGACGACGACGACAACGACAGGAGACGCCGACAGCCCCAGCGCATAACGTGCCTCCCACCTAAAAGAAGAACGAGACGGAAGCCACGCGCTCGCGCGCTGACCCGCCAGGCTCACGTGGCATAGAAAAATCTTGCTCGCGCTTTAGAACGCTAGCCAACCTGTGCGGGCCCACTACGCAGCATCGCGGAAAGAAACGGCATCGGCCAAGTACCAGCCATGGGCATCGATGAAGCCGGAGACATCGCAGTTAACCGTCTGCTTCACGGCTGCGCATCCACTTTCTCGGAAGTAACCAGCCACCAAGACGCGTTCCTCAATGTTACTCGGCACAAGTCCAGAGGGGGCCAAAGACTACGTGTCCTACCGGTCCGGCAACTTGGCCATAGAACTAGGGCGACGAACGCGCCTCCGACAGCTGCGTAGGAGATCGGAGTAGTCTGTTCCCGAAGGCCGAGTGCGGCCTGCTCGTTATGGTAGGCGTCAGGGACACCCTGTCTCATGCAACACCATGCAAACACCAAGCACCGTCCAAGGAGTCCGCCACAAGATGGTCGTATCGAGGGGTACCGGGCGCTCGCTGATGATACACAGGTATTTGATTTCATTCTTCTATGTATAAAGAGGGAGGCGTGGGGGGATTTTACCGTGCCGAATCTCAGTTGAATTGACTTCTTGAGCTTTTCGTGCCTGAACAACGATTTGATTACGAGGCACGCCGTAGGGGGTGCTACTAATTTTTTTGACCACCAGGGGATCATTAACGTGCCCCTAATGCATGGGACACCGCCGTTCTTGTATTCCGTCCGGGGTTTGATCCCACGACCTGGAGCTTACCAATGAAACACCACAGTCGCTAAGGCAACGAGGCGGGCAACTGAGTACAAAGGCCGAAATAATTTAACTTCAAAAAGGAACCTTACGGCTTGTTTCGTTTGGTGAAGAAAAAAATAGCCTTTAAATTGTTTGTACAGAGTCCAACGAAGGAGGAATAGCTGTAGCAATACCAATCAACAGCCATGGGGAGTTTTATTCTGCCGGGCTTGCGTAGTAACACGGTTAATATGGGCGAGCTTTCGCACATTGCATCATAATAAACTTCTACTTGAATATATATGTATTGTTCAACAAAATACCGTTTTGACTTTTGATGATGATAGTGATTTTCTCTTATTAAACAAAGAAAGAGAAATGCGTCCATAACCATACACATTGCACAGTTGTATTCATGTTCCGCCGTAGCGCGGTGTTCAATACTTACATGATTGTTATGCCAATTCGTGATCTCCTCTTAAATCAATATCTCCCATTCTTAGTCGCTGCGCTCATCTGGTCTTAAGAAGCCTCTCATACTATGCATGCATGATTATTTCAAATCATGCTTTAAAAATTTAGTTCAAGTTAACTTGCTGTTTCTTTTTTCTTGTTTTGTTGTAAGTATTCTTGTCTTCAATTTATATCGTTTATATATTATATTTATGTACTCACCTGCAATCTCCCCTATGTAATGCCCACTAGGGCCTTAAGGCTATTGAAATAAATAAATAAATAAATAAATAAATAAATAAATAAATAAATAAATAAAAATAATATTCGCAGGATGTATACGCAACTTCTGCGCATGTTGTGCTTTTGCCACGCCTAAATTCTTTTAACGTTAACCTTGATGTGCCTCTTCTCGTTGACGCTTTGCCGCTGCTTGAGTGATGTGCCTCGCCAACTTCACGACGATATGCAGCTGGTTCATGCTACCCACATTTATTTGCTTGGAGGAATCCATGCTGTGGCTCTGCTGAAATCCCCATTTTCTAAGAGGATAATTAGACCTCGGTAGATTTATAATGAGATATAATTTCGCTTTATATCTAATGGACCGAATTGCTTGCTGCAGATAAATGATAACGTTACAACCTCCCCACTGACTTGTAGGGGATTCTTGATTAGACTAAACCATGTTAAATTGCAGAAAATACCTTCGAAGTGAAAGTGCGAAATAAAACTGATAGCAAAACTCTGTAAATTGTAGCTATTTTGACACCTAAAGGTGGCAGAATTGATATCTTGTGCACCACTCTGGTAAGCACCACTAATTTGTGTGTTTGCTATTGCAAGATTATCGCAAATATTTGAACAGTTTGTCATAAGCTACAAATTCACAGAGCAATGTTATCCGTTTTGGATACATGCCCTAATAGAAGCACTTTATTTATTTACGCTCAGGGCCGAAGCATTCCAGAGGGCAGTGGGTAGAGAGAAAGCGTAGTGCACTATATTGTTACAAAGCATGGTAAGCGATACTTTATTGTACAATGTTAGCTAAGGTAGGTTTACATAATGTGTTATCATAAATGGAAACACTGTCGGAAGGAAAGCGATTCCAATGCACGCAGAAGCGAGATCTCGGATTGCAAGTATACGCCTCATTTCAACATTAGGGCTCCATAGATTGGTAGAATTCAGCTATGTGCCGTAAAAGTAGCAAATTTCGTCACTTGATCATGATGTCCCAAGGCAGAGCAGGTAGTTATGATTGAGCGCTTCGAGTGAACTTGTGCGAATTCGGCAATCTCTCGTATCAGCACTACTTTGGCGGAAGGAAGATAAAGGCCGCCAAAAATGGAATTATTTTTGTCCTTTTCCAAAAAGAAAAGCCTAGAGAAGGAGAGAAGAACGCGATATGCGACAAATAGAACCCGTCCGCAAATTGGGAGGCTTGTATCTTCTACGCTTGAATATAGCGCAAAAAATATCTCTGCGTCTCTTCGTGCCTTGTATTGTTAAGCATTCATTCCACAGCTGAAGTCTCATGACAGCCAGACCACACGAGTTAGTTCAAAGGCAGTGCTTCCGGAAGGATTCCAATCTATGCTTTAGAGTTATTGCATTTATATACCTTCATGTACGAGCCGAGGTAACAGAAAAATGTTTACCGAACTTTGTACAGTGCACAGGAAAATATTGGTATGATTTCTAATACTGGCGCAATTGGTGCTCCTTTGTGTATACGATACCGCTGGTTTCTGCTGCCATATAAATGGCGTAGCAATAAAAGACAAACGAACGATTAAAAAAGGCAGGCTTTGAGACTATTCTTCGCATACTCGAAACCTTTTCCGACACCGCACGTACTGAGTCTCATAGAAAACAGGGGGAATCTAAAAATGAATTCCAGGTTCATGAAATAACGCCAGAATTGAACATACAACCAAGATGCTGGAAATTGTAGTACCGGAAAGTAGCACAAGTAAGCACATTGTATACGATACAGTGATCACAGTGCATGGGGGACGTATTGTGCTAGAAGCATTTTATTTTTTGTACCTTTCTTTATTACCTGGGTTGAAATCATGCCTGAATGACCAAAACATATGAAAGAAGTCCTAACATATATTACCCAATCGTGAGCACTTTACGCTCACGCTATAAGATCAAGTTTGAAACAGAATGGTAAGTAGCAATTTCTGGTGTGCAGAAAATAATTTTTTGATCATCTACAAACCTTTTCAGTGTCATTAGGATAAATTAGGTTAGATATTGCTACACGGAAGATGGTTCTGAAGAACGAACATTACGACGTATATTCCGGATATTTCTTAGCAAATATGCGTGGTAAGAAAGCACAAGAATTGAACCCGACAACTGAGCAGCCATTATCTGTCTTTCATCATTTCCGAATGGAAGATAAAAGCGTCATTGTTATAATTCGGAAGGCGCAGTTTACTTATAATAAAGGCGAAAATGTTTCACCGGAAGAGCTGCAGCGTTCCGCTAAGCCTTGCTTGACGAATGTGCGTTTCTAAAGCAGTGGTAGTTATTATCACGTGTTGTCAACCCAGTTCGGAGGAGCCGAGCGCGCCTGGAGCAGAAGCTGCCGCAAGCATGATTCGCCAATTCGTCGAGTGTGACGCAGTGGCTTCTTCACACATCCACCCGCGTGACACGCTGCCATGTTTGTTGACGATGCTGAACTACACCAAGGCTGAGTGCAACAGTGACACAGACAACGCGGCAACTGCCTTTCGAGGCTACACGCGAGGTAAAACTAGTTGCTTTCCAGCAAAAATACTGAACGCCTGCAGCAGACTCATTCAATAACCTTACTGCTTCACCGACTGTTTCCAAAAGAGAATATAAATGCATTGACGCCAACCGGAGCCTTCGGTCACGATTAAATTAACCAAAAAATGAAATTAACCGGAGTTGAATTAACAGAAGTCTACTGTATAAAAGTTCTTTATATCGAGCTTTACCTCCATACAAACATTTTATTATATTGCGGTTCAAAATGCATGGTGTGATATGGACGACGTATAGGAAGTTATATACTTCGTTATATTGAGAAATATTATTATATTAAAGTTTGTTATATGAAGGTTTAGCTGTATAATAAAGGTATTTGTATCTCACATGAAACTTCATTGTTATTATAACAACGTTCAGCTGCACATCGAACGGAATTTAAAAGAGCGTGGTCATGTTATCATTTCACGCTGCAGGGTAGAAATTGCGAGTAACATCAACCGTAACCGTGTGGTGTTGATCTGTGGCGAGACAAGATCTGGGACAACCACACAAGTTCTGCAGTTTTTCTTTGACAACTACATTCGTGGAGAGCAAGCTCTAGGTGCAATATCGTGGACACCCAGCCAAGAAGGATTGCAGCATTCTCCATGGAAAAGCGGGTGACTCTCGAGTGGGAAGAAGAGATTAGTTAATGTATTTAAGTGAACGTTCCTTCACCTCTTCCTTCTACTTTTCCACTGCTGCTTCTGCTGCAGCTGTCTTGCCCGTCAGGTCGGGTGGTGCATCAGAAGATGAAGCATTGCAGTAGCTGCAGTGCTTTGTACTTACATGCAACAGCCCAGAGGGGAGGTATAGTGTTAGAGAAGAGAAAGGTAGTTTGATGGAGCAGAGCATGGGGTATATGACCGACGCAATCATGAAATGAGTGGATAGCAACCTTGCTACTCTTCGGGCACAGTCCGCATACATAGGGGGAGGGCGGGAGAAGGAACAGGCGACCTCAGAAGGCAAGGAAACGCTAGTACTGCACACGACAGCGGTTGCGAACAAGCTGGATAAATCTAAGTTAAAGGTACATTACAAAGCGTCTAGGCAACACTAGACCACAGAAGAGACTACACATCAAATCAACACTTCTGACCGCCAATGCAGCTGTGCGGCTATATATGGCGTTTCTTGAGGTGGCGGCTTCGACCCCGACTGCGGCAGCATCATCACGACGGGGTCAAAATACAAGAACGCTGGTGTAATTACTTTTAGGTACACAATAAAGAACCCCGGGGGTCAAATTAACCTGGAGTCCATTACTACGGCATGCCTCATGATCTGATTATGGTTTTATCACGCACATCTACATAGTTCAAGTGAAGTTTTAACACTTCAGCCACGATACGATGACCACCATCGTGGCCGCGCTGCTTAGGCCATGCCGTAAGGCGAAATTTGCCTATAACCCACACCCCGACTTTACTGATAAATATGTTGAATGTTTGGTGTGGGTTATACTTGCAAAAATATGCGTTTCTTCATTCATGACAACATTAAATAACTGCAGACGTGGTACTGGCAAGCAAAAGTGTAGTACTAGAGAATTTTGTTGAGTAGGCAGTATAATTTTCCTGTAGATCATTTGCTGTGCAATAAACTGAAATATTGTTCTTCGTACCTTTGGTTGGTAAAAAATTCCATTAAGAACCAATAGTATTCGTATTCGACTGACACTTGGTTTATTATTTCCATTCTCTTCGAAATTGTAAGCTTGGTATTCGCACACTCCTAGTCGTAACCCATGATGCAGCATGGGAACATTGTAGTATGCAGTTTATTCCACCAGAGAGCATACGTACACAAGACGTTCATGGCTGCTGCTCTTTCGTACTCATTCATGCACCGTAATTTTACCAATACCCATTGGATCTTTCTCAGAACTCTATAGAATGAACTTCTCATCACCCATGCGACGGGCTTCGTCTAAATGCTTGTTTTTTGCATAATATTTTGGTTGTCTTTATAGTTACTAAAATAAGACGTACCTTTGTGGTTGCCACTTTTGTCGTCCTGCTTTTCTTCTAAAGGTAGTATACTAACTCTATAGAAGGAACAGCTAAGGATTGTGAGGAAAAGAAAATGAAATTATCCGCTCTAATGGCCAAGTCCTCCTTCGAAGGGGTTCGGTGGTCAAGCGGAGTGGTGTGTGGCATTTACCCTTCCGCCTGCCATGAAGCAACTCAAAATATGCTTATTCTGTTGTCAAAAAATTGAAAATACAATCGCTAATCGATTTTTCCACACGCCTGGTTTTTTGTACTTGCACGCTGAATCAGACTCTGTCAATTACCCCCGTAACCATGGCAAACGAAATATTGGATGGTGCACAATGTGCCATTCACTTAACACTGTTACCGCCACATAGCAAATTATGTCTCTGGCTGCCGCTTGCCATGCAAGGCGCACTGGTTAGAACTACTGACCTAGGCAGTTTGGTTGCGATGAAATGATGCCGTTGGCTGATGAAGTCGCTGGCGGCACATTGTGGGCAGCTCTCCGTCATGTATACAGACAGCGTTTAAGTTAGGTGATGGTTATGCACAAATAAATCTTTCCACTGCGGCTCGGCTTCATGCCAGGCCACTCACTCTAGTGTCTTGCACAGGTGGGATTGTCATGCCTCCAACTAATGTTGCAATTTCATATCAGCTGTTGTGCGCTTGTATGCAATTCATTATATTGATACAGTGAAACACTATTGCTTCATAAAACATTCTTTCAAGACTGTTTTTTTTGTAAACTCCGGAGCAAAAGGTTGATCACTGTATTCCCATTTTATGCATCACACACCCAGCTGTGGAGTTATGCAGGGCATTTTGCAGTAATTTTGGAAATTTTGACCTAATTTTGGAAGTGCAGTTGGTGTCCAATTCACATTGAAATGCTGAAGTTAATGTGTGTCACAAGATAATTTTCATTCCTGCAGCTGAGCGACACCGTCAGCTAGGAAGTCCGCCTCACGAAGCAGCTGCTAACTAACTGCTGACGTATATTCGCCTGTACAGTGGGCATCCTGCTGCCTCGAACTGCAAGGAGTGTCACACGTCATCGTTGGAAATGTACGTGAGTGCGAATTCTTTACCGACTTCCTTCTTGTGCTCCTTCGTGAGGTGCTCTCCATAAACCGTGTACGCACGGTGGGCCGTTCTTCATTCTTGTAGCTACATGCCTTCCAACCCTCCTCGAATGTTTCATAATGTCAATCTCGACACTGAATAAGTTGGGCCAGTGTCACTTTGTCCTCTAGTGACTCAAGTTTCAGTAGCACTTTTAGTAACTCCAGCATGCATTTTTAGTAACTTTGTCGTGAGCAAACACCTTTTGTGGCACACGTACAGTTCAACTCACTTATAATGATCCGAGACATAACAATCTATTGGTTAAAAGGACCACATTTCAGTGCACTTACCATTTTTCGTCTCTGCAATTTGAAACTGCCTCCAGATACCACTAATGTTTTTTTGTACTTCTTGTTTTTAAATAGATGTACTGTTACAACGAACGCTTCGAACCCATTTAGGGTAATAGAGGGCACACGCGTGTTAAATACCAAAGCACGTAAGGGCGACCAAACAGGGTGCACAGCTGCATGCGCCGCGCATCAGTGCAACCACAGTGATGATACGGCATCCGAGATGAGTGAGCGACCGCTGTAGGCATATTTCTGTAACCGCGAGGAAATTCACGCATGGTCACGCACTTTCAAGGCACGCCTCCACGGAGGAGGCGTAAAGCACAAACAGCATAGCGCGGCGTGTGCGCCAGTGCGATATCGAATGCCATGATGGCGTCACTCTTTTTTGTACAATTGCCCATGCAGCATCACGTGCGTCACGTCTGTTTCAACCACTGATCTCCACTATAGTGGAGGTCAGTGGTTTCAACGATTCAGAACGACCATCTGTCTTTCCACCACGGAAACAACGGGTGCTCAAGCAGTGCTGTCAACGCGACCCGAGACGGCGAGAACTCTGCACCACGCGCTGCTGCCACGCAAGGTCGCAAAGGATCAGGGTTTAATACACCTTTATTAGGACATCCCGGTTCCGCAGTGCTTAGTTTACGCATTGCCGATTGCTGATAACAGTACGCGGTAATCTAGCAATTTCCTCTGGACAACCTGTGCCTTATTATACAGCGTCAAATGCCCATAAACTCAGACACTTGACCCTGTTCCAGCCCCTCACTCGTGGCATTTCCTGTCAAGCGATAAGCTCAGACTGGGGGTGGTGCTGCTAAAGAGTCCACCCTAGCTCACCGCGAACCCATGCCCATTGCTACTCAGAGGCTGGATTTCTCACAAGGGTTAGTTGTGCAGCGGCTGAGCGCACTTTGCAAGCAAACTTTCGCAGGCAGCACGAAATGACCTCAAAATTTAACACAAGATGAAACACATTAGTTTAGATATAAATCAATGCTAAGAATCGTGATTTGTCCCGAACAGCCAGGAATATATTCCATTTGTTTCTAATACATAGTTCTCGAACCAAATACGAATATTAAACAAAAATCGACGAAAAATCAGTTGTACAGAATTCCGCAAGCTGGAGGAAGCTTCATGAAAGGAAAAATTGTAGCTTCATACTGCATATGGGTGGATGTAAATTTTTCCTTTCATATAAGCGATGATATTCGAAATTATGCAATATTCGCGCACTCCTGCTTTCAAGGCCACATTTTTTACCTTTTTGTAACTGTTGTTTACATCTGTGGTAATTCCTTGTTTCGTGATGCATTGGTCAACATTTATACTAGAGTGCCGTTTCACTGTGATTTTTTACCTCTTGTTCTTTTTCCTTTATTCCACCATATGTATTCCTGTTGAAGTGTTGTGTATTTCAACATTTGCTCCAGACTTCTGATTTTGCCATAAGACAATATCACGTTATGTTATCTCGAAAGGGACTGAAGGTCGTCTTAATAGCCATTGAATCTTTCTCAGAAATATATAGAATTGACTGTATTCATCACCCATACGTACGGGTTAAGTCTAAATGCTTGTTTTTTGCATTATATTTTGATAATCTTTATGGTTACTAAAATAGGGGGCACCTTTGTGGCTGCCACTTTTTTCGCCCTGCTTTTCTTCTAGAGGTTGCATACTAACTCTATAGAAGGAACAGCTAAGGATTGTGAGGAAAAGAAAGTGAAATTATCCGCTCTAATGGCTGAGTCCTCCTTCGAAGGGGTTTGGAGGTCAACCGGAGTGGTGTGTGGCATTTACCCTTCCGCCTGCCATGGAGCAACTCAAAATATGCTTATTCTGTTAAAAAATTGCAAATACAATCGCCAATCGATTTTTCTACACGCCTGGTTTTTTGTACTTGCACGCTGAATCAGACTGTCAATTACCCTTGTAACCAATGCATTCGAAATATTGGATGGTGCACAATGTGCTGTTCACTTAACAATGTTACCGCCACATAACAAATTACGTCTCTGTGTCATATGTAAGATACTGCCTGCGGCGCAAAAAAGAAGAGCACGTGAAGCACGGTGCTCGGAACGGCACGAGCTCTCGAGGCGCGTGAGACTCTCGAGGCGCGTGAGACGAGGCGTAATCGGGGGATGAATGGCGCTGTCCGTGGATTATCGACGTGGCTCCAGGCCAGGAAGGTCGCAGCACCAGCTCCGCTCTGGCGACAGGAGACTTGGGGGGGTCTGGCTGAGTCCGTGACGTTGGCCGTCCAAGGTGTGGCCGTCGACCTCGGCAAGTTTGAGCGAGGCTCCTGGACTGGCTGCAGCCTCTCACGGCAGGACTGGGCACCCCAGAGAGGATCCCTCTTCCGCGGCAGACCGGCATGTTCGATTCTCCGCGGGACGCCACGTCGGCACTCATGAAGAAGTTGCGACGCATCCCGACGCTAGGCCTATCCAGGTGGGCCTAAGCAACGCCGAGCGCCGTCACTGAAGAATTACTGACGAGCTCATCACCGACGAAGTACCGACAAGCTGACCACCGATAAAAGAGACGACGCGACGATGGCAAGGCGACTACAGCATCAACGAGAGCACCAACTGCTGGGGAAAAAGAGCTGACAAGCCGGAACACACGTTCAACGACGAGTGCAGCGAGGTGACTCTTTGTAGCGTTTCAGGTATAGTTTCAGGCGTGCGTCTCAGCGATAATACAGGGTTGCCTGGCTTTGAAGGATTACACGCTACATACATGCGTAGGCGGAAATTAGAACTTGTTTAGTGTATTGAGCCTTAAGTTGTTCTTGTATTTGTTCGATATGCTTTACTATGCTTGATTTTTAGTTTGAGGTTTTTGGTTGTGAGGTTTGCGTGTGATTAAAAATCTGTTTGCTGTGTCGCCATCCTAGCCACCCTAGTCGGGCGCGCTTCTTACCTCACCGTGCATTGAAGAACAAGTCGCCTAATTGTAGAGGACTCGTAAATGGTTCATCTAGGCTTCTTATCAATGGATGCAGTGTAACTGTATTAATACATCGAGCTTCTTTAAGTTCACTGGGGCTGCATGCGCCGGGAGAACAGCTCTCCGCCATCAAATGCATTTTGAGGAATGAAAATAAATATTTATTGCTCGTATGCACTTACAATGGTTGCCATACTTTCAGGCGAAAACTTGCGGGCAGAGTAGCTCACAAATGTCTTATTCACAATTACAATCTGAAGTGTTTCCTTGGCGACTTGTGTACATAGGCCGAAGGCTTGTCGTTTTCTTCAGTCAGTTGGTTTGACTGATTTACAAGTATTCTCAGAAACTTCTCGGTAATTAGATTTGCGGATTGTATCGCATGACTGTCGTCAACACCTTCAGGGCAACTCAAGATGGGAGCGCGTTGTAAATAGGGCTGCACTGCTCTTTCGAGTACTTCTAGTACATTCCTGCGTGGCAAGTGTTCGGAGGCTTTATCGAAAAAAAAAACGCTACTTATTTATATTGATTTTATAAATACTGCAATCACCATGCGGTGATTTTAGCAGGGTGGTACAAGCATAACGAACACATTGGTATGTACAGAAAATGCACACGTTAATAAAGAAAACTGTTAATTATTTGAATAAATACAAAGCGTACAGGTTGGGCACACGCAACGTTACTCTAAAGAAGTAAAACACTGTCACTGCAAACATGGCACAAACAAAATAATGTCACTGTAGACATGCATGATAAAAAAGAAGTTCATGTTGGTGCAGAGACGACGTTATTTTTTTAGCTGGTTCCAGTCCACTACTGTGCGCGGAAAAAAAGAATACTTAAAAGAATTGCTGCGTGAGAAAAAGGAGTTATAGTGAAATTATGTATTTGCCGAGTAGCGCATCCGGAGGAGAAGGCTACGAGTTTTGTTATGTCCATCTCATAATTCCCCTTTATTAGTTGATGCTATCTTGTCCAAATATCTTGTCCAAAAGCGCTAGAAACTCGGGCTAGAAACTCATTGCTTGGGAACTGGTGAAAAGAAACACCGGCTGTTTTCCCGGAACGGGACTTGTAATACGGAAGACAGCAATACACCATCACACAGCAGTTATATACCGATGTGCAATGAACGGCGCCAAGTCTTGGCTGTGGCCACGCGTACTAAAGGCTGTACGACGGTCTTCAGGATGGATGGATTAAGAACTTTATTAGTGTCCTTTTGGGCGCGGAGCCCACAAATTACTTCATACTGAACGACACTGACAGAGCACCGAACAAAATGCGCGGGAAAACGATCGTGCGAGCGCGAAGGCAAGCGCATGTACGCGGAGCATGATGATGATGATGATGATTTATTGGCATCCCCTTCGAAACGGGGCGGCGACAAATAGTCACCTAGCCTGCTCGATTTAATCAAGTATACTATACATGTTCTTTATCTAGCATTTTTGTATACCTCTCATTATTATTTTTCTTTTTCAAAAATTTACCTTGTGTATCCATCTTTTCCCTGCTTTTTTTCCACCAGTACTCCAATCGTCTCTTGCTGATCTCTACGGCTGATCTGTTTATGTTTCCCTCTACTTTGAAACCAAGCGCTTCTGGGAGTTACCTACGGTTCTCGCTGGGTGGATCCCGTCGCATTCCATCAGGATGTGCTGAGTGGTTTCTGGATCTTTACTACAGCATGCACATGTCTCATCTAGTTTCGAATATTTGTTCCGATATGTTTTCGTCCTTAGGCAACGGGCTCGAGCCTCAAATAGCAAGGCACTGCCCTTTGTGTTATCGTACAGATTTTCCCTTCTAATTTATTTCTTCTCATTCTTGTAAATCTCCATTGTCCTTTTTGTTTCCATTCTTTGCATCCAATTCACGGTCTCTATTTCTCTCACTTTCTTTCTGATGACTCCTGGTTGTCTATTTGCAGTTTCGATTATCCTGTACTTGGTTGCCAACTTCCTTGACCTCTTCCTCCATTCTGTGTCTACGCTTTTCATGTAGAGATACTTGTGCACTTTAGCCGCCCATTTAATTTCATCCAGGTTCCAGAGCCTTTCTCAAAACTAATTTTGCTCTGTGCTTCTTTAACTTCAAAAGAGGCCCAACCCATGTCACCCTGCACTGCCTCATTTGTGGTATTACCGTGGGCTCCCAAAGCCAACCGGCCTACTGATCTTTGGTTCTTTAAGCCTATAATGGCATTTGCGAATGTTAGTGCTGGCACCATTACTCCTTTCCAGATTCCACGCACCACCTCATACTTATTGTGGCCCCACAGTGCTCTGTGTTTCATTATTGCTGCATTCCGCTTCTCCTTTATTTTCAGATTATCTTGATGGTTGTTTGAGTAATTCTTTCCTTCGTTTATGTGTACGCCGAGGTACTTATATTGCTTCACTATGGGTATTACTTGCTGTTGAATTGACACCACGAAGTTACTCTTGTGTTCATTAAAGATCATAATTCCTGATTTCTCTGTGCTAAACTTAAGGCCTAGATTTGTCGCTGCATTCCCACAGATATTCGCAAGTATCTGTAAATCTTTTTTATTGTCCGCTAGGAGCACAGTGTCGTCTGCGTACATAAGTCCGGGCACCTTCTGTTGCACCATTTGTCCATTACGCATGTAGGGTAAATCAAAACCTAATTCGCTGTTTTCCAGTCGTCTTTCTATACCCTTGACGTAAAGCGTGAACAACAATGGTGACAGAGGGCATCTTTGCGTCAATCCTTGGTGAATTCCCACCATTTCATTTCCTTTTCTACCTTCCCATACCACTTGTACTTGGTTGTCTCTATATATCTCCCTCAGCAGCTCCACTAAATCGTCATCTATGCCTTCGTATTGAAGAATATCCACAATTCCCTGTCTACGTTGTCATAAGCTCCTTTAATATCTAGAAATGCTATCCATAAAGGTCTTTTCTGAGCTACTGAAATCTCTATGCACTGAGTTAGTACAAACATATTGTCTTCTAAGCGTCTGCCTGGCCTGAACCCATTCTGTAGTTCCCCCAATACATCGTTTTTCTCCACCCACTTCGACAGTTCTAATTTTATGGCTTGTATTGCCATTCTATATATCACCGACGTTACTGTAACTGGCCTTTACGAGCTCGTCTTATCCTTATCTCCTTTGCCTTTGTAGATGAGATTCATCTTGCTTTCACGCCATCCAACGGGAATTTTCTTTGTTTTAATCACTTGCTCTATGGCATTAGCAGTGCCTTGCTTTTTGGACCGAGGTTTTTGATTAGCTGTATTGTGATTTCATCGGGTCCTGCTGCCGTGTTGTAAGGGACATTTTCTGCTGCCTTTTTCCAATAAAAGCTTTCTATGCTAAATTTTGATCTCTGGCCTCTCTGCTGTTGCTGGATCTGTTCTCTGAACTACGCTTTTTCTCGTGCCGAAGTTATCCCTAATAACGTCTGTGATGTACCGCATCGCATCATCTCCTTCGTAGATGTTACCGTCTTCATCCCTTATAGCCGTTTGCGAGTTTTTAGTTGGAGCTCCAAGTGCTTTTATATGGTTTCAGAATCTTTTTGGAGCGCTTTTGTCTCTTTTGTGAATGTTATGCACCCAACGTTCACTTGCGCATTTAATTTTCTTTTGCACGAGCTCACTCGCAACCCTTTTCTTTTCTCGGTATGTATTCCATCTAAGGAGCACCTCTTCTTCTTGTAATCCCAACTTTTTGGCTTCTCGATGAGCCCTAGATGCCTCTTTACGCTCTTCTATAGCTTGTTTTATGTCCTTGTTCCACCACTTACGTGGTTTCCTCTTGCGAATCCCAACAATTGTTTTGCCGTGTCCGCCTTATTTCATGCTGCATAACGTCCACCAGTTCCCTATATTCCCAGACTGCTGTAGGAAAATTATCAATTTTCTTCTCTATGTTGTTTGCGATCTCTGTTATTTGCTCCTCATTCATTTTTAAAAATTCTGAGACTATTGGTTCATGTTCTGCGCTAGTATCTCGCCAAAAATTTAATGCTAAACGTCTATGATCGCTTCCCAGGCTATTTTTTCCATTTTCGTCTATTATCATTTGGTCTAGTTGTTCGTAGACCATTTCTGAGACTAAGGCATAGTCGATACATGACTGCCTGTTTCCGCATGGCCACGTTACCTGTCCATGACACTTATTCTCCCTGTTAACTACTATAAGGTTCTGGTCATCACACAGATCCAGCACTAAGAGCCGTTGTAATCAGTATATCCGTCTAAATCGTCCATGTGTGCGTTCATATCTCCCACTAATATCACCTGGCCCGATTTACTGAACTCATTAATATCGCTTCTAATGCAATCAACCAATTCCTTATTTTTTTCTCTGCTATCACTACCTGTCCAAAGGTAAGCTACTCCGAGCCACGTCTTTTTACCTTGCTATGTGCCACTAATCCATAAATGCTCTTTACATGTCTCGTTTACCCTTTGCCACTGCAGGCCTCGCCTAATTAGTACGCCTACGGCTCCGCCTTTCCTTGACCTGGTCATTCTGTTGCACCCTTCCCATACAAAATTGTCAATAACAGGCGGCTGCTCCAAATCTCTTAGATGCGTTTCGGTCAAGGCGTACACGCTAATCGCTTCATCATTCAGCTGCGTTTGAATTTCCAGCCATTTTTCCTGCTTGCGACCACCCTGCATGTTAATGTAGCAATTTTACCTTCTCTATTCTTATCCTTTCTGCGTATTTTCCTGACTCCTGGTCGTCTAATTCTGCCCTTTACTGGTGTTTCGCTACGTTCAATACTTAATCCTGCTTCCTGATTGCCTGGGGCCCGCCTAAAAAAGCTACAGCTCGCGCTGCGAATCGACGTCCGACCGGTGTTGCTACCCTTTCGCTAAAATGTATCCCGTCAACCACAAAAGCGCCTTCGCGGCCTGCTCGGTTGATGTCAATGACCGTAAAATTCATTGCTTTAGCTAGAGTCCAAATTTCCCTGTTTACTGCAAGAATTGCCCTTTCAATTTCATAGCCCTACCTTTCAACCTCTGGCACCGTGCACACCGCGATTTGCACTTCCTTTGAAACATTCCACAGGTCGGTGACCCCTTTGGCTATTTGCTTTGTTATCCCTCCTCCTCGTCCGTGCAGTACATCAATCACTCCGCCCATTATCACCACTAGGTGTCTCTCCTCCATTGTGTCCCACATGCGTTCCTTGGCCTTCGCTATCACCTCTCTAATCGGCTTTCCCGGAAGCGCGCTAACCTGGACTCGTTCGCCTGCACCTACCCTCTCTGTTATCGCCGGTTCTACTCTAGGCATGTTGGAATCCCCAACAAAGACTACTCGACGTTTTCTTCCCTCTCACCGCCGAAAGCTGCCCCCGAGATCACAATGCCCTCCCCTCCTGTCTTATCCTTGCCCTTGCCTTTGTTCTCTTCCGTGGCTGCTTCAGTGGTATCCCCCTCGTGACTATCACTGACGGTTCCGGGTTCGGCTCTCTGCACTCGCATGGGAGCCAGCTCCATTCAATGGGTTCACCATTGCTTTGCTGAATGGTAGCCCTCAGCTGCATCTCTATGTTAACTAGCTTTTCTTCTACCCCCACCCTCTGTTTCTGCTCACTTTTAAGTTCCTTTTCAAGCTTTCCAACCTGCTTAGCTAGCTTATCTTTCTCTTGCTCGAGACGGTCTAGCCGCGACCCTAGCACACACATCCTACAGATAAAATCGGCACCATTCGCTTCGCGTGCAGACTTAAACCGCGTTTCTTCCAGCGCGTACGAACGCTCGCACTCAGAACAACGCACACGTGGGTTTCCCCGAGTACCAACCATCATCTCGTACTAACAAGGCGTGGATGTGACAAAAAGAAAAAAAAGAAAACAATTTGTGACCTACTTTTACCTAAGCGAGAGGACAAAGAAAGTGAAAAAGCATGAAAATAACTTATAAAGATTGCTTGGCTAGGCTAACCCTCCTACAAAAAACAAAACAAAGAGGAACTATAAAATAAGAAATCTTATTTCTTTGTAGCAGAGTCTAGAGTTACTGTATATGCTACCAAAGGTAGTTAGGGAGCATATACAGTAACTCTAGCAGGGTCAGGGTCGCAGCGCCCCTACCGCCGACGGGTGGCGAAACGTGCTGAGAAACTCGCCCATTGTTTCCCCGACGGGTGAGAAGGCCGCAAGAAGCGATCGCGAGCGCCAGTCGAGCCCGGCCGTGGTCCCTGCCGCGTGTTGTAACCAGGCGCCGTGCGAGAGCACTCGCCCACGACCTCCTCCATAAACTTCCGACCTGCTCACTGACGCCACCCCTACGGCGGCGCGCGGGCCTAAAAACGGTTGCGTAGAGATCGAAAGTGCCGCCAGGTGCCGCCTGAACTAACCCCCACAGCAGACGATGCGACGTAGCGCACATTGAGCGCACGGCGGTCCTGGCGCACTGCTGTGCACGTTATTCTGTTTGTTTTTCGTGTTTCTAACGCGTAGATGACGGATTCACGGAGTTTAACGTCTCAAAGTCTGGCCATGAGAAGGACCGTAGTAGAGGGCTCCGAAATAATGTTGACTACCTGACCCAGTTGCACGAGCGATTTTGCAGCGGGAACGCGTAGGTAACAACAAACAAACAAACAAAAATAAAATACAGCGCATGGCATGGAGAATGCAATCCTTATATTCATTTCCTTGCTTCATTTCGTGCAGCGCCGCCTCGTTGGCTGCTACCAACGTCCATTGACTAGTTGATACAACTAGCCCATGGGGTAATTCGTGCATGGACTAGTTGGTACATTGATATAGAAACCCGAGTTTCTGCAGCGCGAATAAACAGAACATATATATAAACGACGTACACGGTCATCCGCCTAAGTTGTTTACCTTTATGACCTATTAATTCCCGCTGCATAAGTTCGAGTTTCAAGATTACCTTTATCGTGCTGTCCACATGGGAAAATAAAAGCGAGCGGAAGGAACGCTCGTGCTTTACGCGTCGGGCCCTATAGTAATAGCGACCTTCTAAGGATGAAAGTGTGCAACATAACTGTCGGCGTACCGCTACGTTGCTACATCGACTATTCGCGCCTACAATATTTTTGAAATGATCCCTAACACGGTTATTTCTCACGGTTACGGCCACCGCTCGAGCTTCGCTGGCATTGCCACGATATCGCATCGGCACTGCTCCCGCGCATTCATCATTGCTTCTGCTGCATCGTCTTAAGAATATGCTTCAAATAAAAGCGTGAGGAGAGAAACTGAACTCAATTCAGCAGCTCTTGCGAGCACTATACTGATCCATGGGAATGTTGTGTATACGAACAGCCAAGCTTAAACGACTAATTTTGATACTCTACCCATGAAAACCTTGAGCAGAGAAACTTTTCCTTTTCATCTGATTTCCATTTTGAAAAGGACATGCATTTTGGCTTGCTGTCCGCCACATTATACCATCCTTTTTTTTTCACTAATTTTTAGATGTCACAGGGAAACTCGTTGAACGATATCCCAGTCGCGATTCTTGACCGCCGCCGGCTCGACTTGCAGAAAGGGACGCAACAGTACATCATTTCCGGGAAACGGTGTTACTGCTACCGTACCCTAATGTTGTTGACTGTGCAGTCGCTAAGTGACACACGATCAACTCCGAATGTCACAAAGGCAAGCGCCTGCCACACCAACCGAAGAAGCAGACCACGCGGAGCACATGCGGCCACAGGACTGATTGCGAAGCGATAGGGGTAAGTTGTGGCGCCACGGCATGCGGCGGCAGTTTGGCGAAATAAAAAAAAAAACAAGACAAGCAAAAGCAAATCTGGCGTCAGGGGGTGCGTCGGCATGAGCAGGTCGGAAGTTTATAGAGGAGGTCGTGCACTCGCCCAACTACCACCTGGTCGCGTGACACCATTAGCCAGGAGCAGCCGGCAGCACGCTGTCCACCGGCGGAGAGCTCGAGCTCCCGCCGGCGTCCCTGAAAAAAAAAAAAAAAAAAAAAAAACGCCGGCGTAGGTAGCGTTGCTGACGCAGCGCGGAAATTTGCAGCTCTCCAGCAAATTTTAAAGCGAAGCATTGTACCTCTACCAGCCAAGGGTTCTGTCGTGTCCGTCGTTGTAAGCAAAAAACGATCCCGACGAACCGCTAACAATTGCAGGTATGGCTTACTTGAATTCAGGCATTCAGCGTACAACTAAGCACTTGTTTTCGCAAGAAAAACCACAAAAACAACCTTCAAAGTGATGAGCCAACATGATGGATGATAAGGGCTGCGGGCAAACAACGGAAACAGGCTCGGCGCGGTCCGTAAGATTAGATTGCAGCTGTTGCAAAGCTTATGCAGCTGCTTGAAAGAGGGTTGACGTCATTCGAAACCCTTCCATCCTAGTAACTGCTTCGGTTCATTTTCTAGACTACCCCACTATGGGGTAGTCTAGTGGTGTATATCACACCGATCATAAAGCAAATTAAAAATTAAATTATGGGGTTTTACGTGCCAAAACCAGTTCTGATTATGAGGCACGCCGTAGTGGGGGACTCCGGAAATTTGGACCACCTGGGGTTCTTTAACGTGCACCTAAATCTAAGTACACGGGTGTTTTCGCATTTCGCCCCCATCGAAATGCGGCCGCCGTGGCCGGGATTCGATCCCGCGACCTCGTGCTCAGCAGTCCAACACCATAGCCACTGAGCAACCACGGCGGGTGATCATAAAGCAGTAGTGAACATTGTTGTGAAGTAAATAATAATAAAGGCCATGGTTAAAGTTGCGTTGTAGTGTGTGAAATATCAAGTGCGCCGCAGTCACCGTGAGGGTGGCGTAAAAAGCTTCGCTTTCCAACCACCTTCACAGGGTGGATTGGCGGGTAATTTTTTGTACTAAAACAAACTGACCAGCGACAAAAAGCCCCTAAGGTGACTCGCATGATCTCAGAACAGCGATAAGAAACCACTTGAGTGTCATCGTCTGCATATAGCAGCGGTGACCACGCGCAGTCGGAAAAGTGTCGTCTACTCGCGACAAGCCAGCTGCTCGGCTCCCGGGCGCCGCGCGCCGGCATGTTTACAAGGATCGCCCGCCAGGGGCGCTCGCCTACCTACTAGTGGGAAGAGAAAAATCCCAGGGTAGGGCAGCGAGTTCGCGGCTCATTTTCCTGGTATTGTCTTTATAGGAGGCGTTGACCCAAGTCACAACAGTCAAGTTCACCACCAAGAAAGAAGAAGGACAGAAGGCAGTTTTTTGAGAAGAAAACTCTTAAAAGGGGACCCATGTCATATGTAAGAGGCCGCCTGCGGCGCGAAAAAGAAGAGCACGTGAAGCACGGTGTTCGGAACGGCACGAGCTCTCGAGGCGCGTGAGACGAGGCATAATCGGGGGATGAACGGCGCTGTCCGTGGATTATCGACGTGGCTCCGGGCCAGGAAGGTCGCAGCGCCAGCTCCGCTCTGGCGACGGGAGACTTGGGGGTCTGGCTGAGTCCGTGACGTTGGCCGTCCAAGGTGTGGCCGTCGACCTCGGCGAGTTCGAGCGAGGCTCCTGGACTGGCTGCAGCCGCTCACGGCAGGACCGGGCACCCCAGAGAGGATCCCTCTTCCGCGGCAGACCGGCCCGTTCGATTCTCCGCGGGATGCCACTTCGGCACTCGTGAAGAAGTTGCGACGCATCCCGACGCTAGGCCTATCCAGGTGGGCCTAAGCAACGCCGAGCGCCGTCACTGAAGAATTACTGACGAGCTCATCACCGACGAAGTACCGACGAGCTGACCACCGATAAGAGACGACGCGACGACGGCAAGGCGACTACAGCATCAACGAGAGCGTCAACTGCTGTGGAAAAAGAGCCGACAAGCCGGAACACACATTCAACGACGGGTCCAGCAAGGTGACTCTTTGTAGCGTTTCAGGCGTGCATCTCAGCGATAATACAGGGTTGCCTGACTTTGAAGGATTAGACGCTACATACATGCGTAGGCGCAAATTAGAACTTGTTTAGTGTATTGAGCCTTAAGTTGTTCTTGTATTTGTTCGATATGCTTGATTTTTAGTTTGAGGTTTTTGGTTGTGAGGGTTTGCGTGTGATTAAAAATCTGCTTGCTGTGTCGCCATCCGTCTTCCTTCTCCATCTCTTTTACCACCTGCACACCCCCGAAATCGGTGGCAAAAAAAAATCACTCTGGCTGCCGCCAGCCATGCTAGGCGCACTGGTTAGAACTACTGACCTAGGCAGTTTGGTTGCGATGAAATGATGCCCTTGGCTGATGAAGTGGCTGGCGGCACATTGTGGGCAGCTCTCCATCATGTATACAGACAGCGTTTAAGTTAGGTGATGGTTATGCACAAATAAAACTTTCCACTGCGGCTCGGCTTCATGCCAGGCCACTCACTCTAGTGTCTTGCACAGGTGGGATTGTCATGCCTCTAACTAATGTTGCAATTTCATATCAGCTGTTGTGTGCTTGTATGCAATTCATTATATTGATACAGTGAAACACTATTGCTTCATAAAACACTCTTTCAAGACTTTTTTTTAAACTCCGCAGCAAAATCTTGATCACTGTATTCCCATTTTATGCATCACACACCCAGCTGTGGAGTTATGCAGGGCATTTTGCAGTAATTTTTGGTATTTTGGAAGCCCATTTGGTGTCCAATTCACAATGAAATGCTGAAGTCAATGTGTGTCACAAGATAATTTTCATTCCTGCAGCTGAGCAACACCGTCGGCTACCAAGTCCGTGTCACGAAACAGCTGCTAACGAACTGCTGACGTATATTCGCCTGTACAGTGGGCATCCTGATACGTCGAACTGCAAGGAGTGTCACACGTCATCGTTGGAAATGTACGTGAGTGCGAATTCTTTACCGACTTCCTTCTTGTGCTCCTTCGTGAGGTGCTCTCCATAAACCGTGTACGCACGGTAGGCTGTTCTTCATTCATGTAGCTACATCCCTTTGAACTCTCCCCGATTGTTTCATAATGTCAATCTTGACACTGAGTAAGTTGGACCAGAGTCACTTTATTCTCTAGTGACTATAGGTTCAAGAGCACTTTTAGTAACTCCAGCATGCATTTTTAGCAACTTTGTCCTGTGAAACATCTTTCGTGGCACACCTACAGTTCAACCCACTTATAATCATCCGAGACATAACAATGTATTGGTTAAAAGGACCACATTTCAGTGCACTTACCATTTTTCGTCTCTGCAATTTGAAACTGCCTCCAGATACCACTAATGTTTTTTTGTACTTCTTGTTTTGAATAGATGTACTGTTACAACGAACGCTTCGAACCCATTTAGGGTAATAGAGGGCACACGTGTTAAATACCAAAGCACGTAAGGGCGACCAAACAGGGTGCACAGCGGCATGCGCCGTGCATTAGTGCAACCACAGTGATGATACGGCATTCGAGATGAGTGAGCGACCGCTGTAGGCATATTTCTGTAACCGCGAGGAAATTCACGCATGGTCACGCACTTTCAAGGCACGCCTCCACGGAGAAGGCGTAAAGCACAAACAGCATAGCGCGGCGTGTGCGCCAGTGCGATATCGAATGCCACCGTGGCGTCACTCTTTTTTGCACAATTGCCCATGCAGCATCACATGCGTCAGGTCTGTTTCAACCACTGGTCTCCTCAATAGTGGAGGTCAGTGTTTTCAGTGATTGAGAACGAGCATCTGTCTTTCGACCACGGAAACAACGGACGCTCAAGCGCTGCTGCCAACGCGACCCGAGACGGCGAGAACGCTGCACCATGCGCTGCTGCCACGCAAGGTCGCAAAGGATCGGGGTTTAATACACCTTCATTAGGACATCCCGGTTCCGCAGCGCTTTGTTTACGCATTGCCGATTGCTGATAACAGTACACGGTTATCTAGCAATTTCCACTGGACAACCTGTGCCTTATGATACAGCGTCAAATGCCCATAGACTCGGAGACACTTGACCCTGTTCCAGCCCCTCACCCGTGGCATTTCCTGTCAAGCGATAAGCTCAGACTGGGGGTGGTGCTGCTAAAGAGTCCACCCTAGCTAACCGCGAACCCGTGCCCATTGCTGCTCAGAGGCTGGATTTCTCACAAGGGTTAGTTGTGCAGCAGCTGAGCGCACTTTGCAAGCAAACTTTCGCAGGCAGCACGAAATGACCTCAATATATAACACAAGATGAAACACATTATTAGATTATATAGAAATCAATGCTAAGAATTGTGATTTGCCTGCACAGCCAGCAATATATTCGATTTGTTTCTCATACATAGTTCTCGTACTAAATACGAATATTAAACAAAAATCGACGAAAAATCGTTCTACAGAATTCCGCAAGCTGGAGGAAGCTTCATGAAAGGAAAAATTGGAGCTTTGTACTGCATATGGGTAGATGTAAATTTTTTTTTCATATAAGCGAAGATATTCGAAAAAATGGAATATTCACGCACTAGTGCTTTCAAGGCCACCTTTTTTACCTTTTTGTAACCGTTGTTTACATCTGTGGTAATTCCTTGTTTCGTGATGCATTGGTCAAAATTTATACTAGAATGCTGTTTCACTGTGATTTTTTACCGGTTTTTCTTTTTTCTTTATTCCACCTTATGTATTCCTGTCAAAGTGTTGCGTATTTCAACATTTGCTCCCAACATTTCTTCTGTAATTTGTCATAAGACAATATCTGCGTTATGTTATCTCGAAAGGCACTGAAGGTCGTCTTAATAGCCATTGAATCTTTCTCAGAAATATATAGAATTGACTGTATTCATCACCCATACGTACGGGTTATGTCTAAATGCTTGTTTTTTGCATTATATTTTGATAATCTTTATGGTTACTAAAATAAGGGGCACCTTTGTGGCTGCCACTTTTTTCGCCCTGCTTTTCTTCTAGATGTAGTATACTAACTCTATAGAAGGAACAGCTAAGGATTGTGAGGAAAAGAAAGTGAAATTATCCGCTCTAATGGCTGAGTCCTCCTTCGAAGGGGTTTGGAGGTCAACCGGAGTGGTGTGTGGCATTTACCCTTCCGCCTGCCATGAAGCAACTCAAAATATGCTTATTCTGTTAAAGAATTGCAAATACAATCGCCAATCGATTTTTCTACACGCCTAGTTTTTTGTACTTGCACGCTGAATCAGACTGTCAATTACCCCTGTAACCATGGCAACTGAAATTTAGGATGGTGCACAATGTGCCGTTCACTTAACAATGTTACCGCCACATAGAAAATTACGTCTCTGGCTGCTGCCTGCCATGCAAGGTGCACTGGTTAGAACTACTGACCTAGGCAGTTTGGTTGCGATGAAATGATGCCGTTGGCTGATGAAGTGGCTGGCGGCACATTGTGGGCAGCTCTCCATCATGTATACAGACAGCGTTTAAGTTAGGTGATGGTTATGCACAAATAAAACTTTCCACTGCGGCTCGGCTTCATGCCAGGCCACTCACTCTAGTGTCTTGCACAGGTGGGATTGTCATGCCTCTAACTAATGTTGCAATTTCATATCAGCTGTTGTGCGCTTGTATGTAATTCATTATATTGATACAGTGAAACACTATTGCTTCATAAAAGATTTTTTCAAGACTGTTTTTTTTTTAAACTCCACAGCAAAATCTTGATCACTGTATTCCTATTTTATGCATCACACACCCAGCTGTGGAGTTATGCCGGGCATTTTGCAGTAATTTTTGGTATTTTGGAAGTGCATTTGGCGTCCAATTCACATTGAAATGCTGAAGTCAATGTGTGTCACAAGATAATTTTCATTCCTGCAGCTGAGCAACACCGTCGGCTACCAAGTCCGTGTCACGAAACAGCTGCTAACAAACTGCTGATATATATTCGCCGATACAGTAGGCATCCTGCTGCGTCGAACTGCAAGGAGTGTCACACGTCATCGTTGGAAATGTACGTGAGTGTGAATTCTTTACCGACTTCCTTCTTGTGCTCCTTCGTGAGGTGCTCTCCATAAACCGTATATGCACGGTGGGCTGTTTCTTCATTCATGTAGCTACATCCCTTTGAACTCTCCCCGATTGTTTCATAATGTCAATCTTGACACTGAGTAAGTTGGGCCAGAGTCACTTTATTCTCTAGTGACTATAGGTTCAAGAGCACTTTTAGTAACTCCAGCATGCATTTTTAGCAACTTTGTCCTGTGAAACATCTTTCGTGGCACACCTACAGTTCAACCCACTTATAATGATCCGAGACATAACAATGTATTGGTTAAAAGGACCACATTTCAGTGCACTTACCATTTTTCGTCTCTGCAATTTGAAACTGCCTCCAGATACCACTAATGTTTTTTTGTACTTCTTGTTTTTAAATAGATGTACTGTTACAACGAACGCTTCGAACCCATTTAGGGTAACAGAGGGCACACGCGTGAAATACCAAAGCACGTAAGGGCGACCAAACAGGGTGCACAGCTGCATGCGCCGCGCATCAGTGCAAGCACAGTGATGATACGGCATTCGAGATGAGTGAGCGACTGCTGTAGGCATATTTCTGTAATCGCGAGGAAATTCACGCATGGTCACGCACTTTCAAGGCACGCCTCCATGGAGGAGGCGTAAAGCACAAACAGCATAGCACAGCATTTGCGCCAGTGCGATATCGAATGCCACCGTGGCGTCACTCTTTTTTGCACAATTGCCCATGCAGCATCACGTGCGTCAGGTCTGTTTCAACCACTGGTCCCCTCAATAGTGGAGGTCAGTGTTTTCAGTGATTGAGAACGAGCATCTGTCTTTCGACCACGGAAACAACGGACGCTCAAGCGCTGCTGCCAACGCGACCCGAGACGGCGAGAATGCTGCACCATGCGCTGCTGCCACGCAAGGTCGCAAAGGATCGGGGTTTAATACACCTTCATTAGGACATCCCGGTTCCGCAGCGCTTTGTTTATGCATTGCCGATTGCTGATAACAGTACACGGTTATCTAGCAATTTCCACTGGACAACCTGGGCCTTATGATACAGCGTCAAATGCCCATAGACTCGGAGACACTTGACCCTGTTCCAGCCCCTCACTCGTGGCATTTCCTGTCAAGCGATAAGCTCAGACTGGGGGTGGTGCTGCTAAAGAGTCCACCCTAGCTAACCGCGAACCCGTGCCCATTGCTGCTCAGAGGCTGGATTTCTCACAAGGGTTAGTTGTGCAGCAGCTGAGCGCACTTTGCAAGCAAACTTTCGCAGGCAGCACGAAATGACCTCAATATATAACACAAGATGAAACACATTATTAGATTATATAGAAATCAATGCTAAGAATTGTGATTTGCCTGCACAGCCAGTAATATATTCGATTTGTTTCTCATACATACCGTATTTACACGATTGTAGGTCGACCCATTTTTTCAAATTTGGCAATCCAATGTTGGGGGGTCGACTTAGAATCGAAACCGAACCGTGTACCGCTAGTAACGGCAAGAGAAACGAGAAATCAGGGGCGCTATGGTGTGGTTACAACTTTGCACCTACGTTTTTATGGTTACGGTAGAAGCGTAGCGTATTAATTTACCGTATTGCATACATTTTGATTGCGTGCACCGCGAGCGCACGGCTCTTGTGGGAGCATTGATCATGGAAGAGCCGCCGCTTGGGGGGTAATGGTAGCTGGCGGAAGAGCCGCCGTTAGGGGGGTATTGGTAGCTGGCGGAAGAGCCGCCGTTAGGAGGGTATTTGGTAATTGGAAGAAGAGCCGTCGTTTAGGGGGTATTAGTAGTTGGCGGAAGAGCTTTTCTTTGAGATACGATTGTTTTCGACGGCCACGCGCATCTGTCACTTCTGCTGTAGTGCTGAATCGTCGCGCCTGTCATGAGTGCCAAGAACTTTCGGCGCTCGTTCTCAGTAGCGTTCAAACGGGCTGCTATCCTCCATGCCGAGGAAGCTAACAACTGCGCAGCGGGACGCAAGTCTGGAGTCAGTGAACGTGTGGTGCGGCAGTGGCGGCTTCAGCGCGAGGAAATTTGGCCTCCCTGGCTACTGTGTGCGGGTGGGTCCTCTCTGCGTGGGCGGCTGTACCGCGCGATGTCGTGGTGCGGTCGTTCGCGAAGTGTGGACTCACACTTGATGACGACGTGCTGTGGGACCAGCAGTACCAGTGAGGTCAACTCTAGTGACGATGAGTAGTCTTAGCAACCCCATCAATAAATTTCCCTTGAGTGAAATGCACTCGCGTGGTTTTTCTCCCCCCCCCCCTTTTTTTGAGACATGCAATTTTGGGGGGTCGACCTACATTTGAGTCGACTTACAATCGTGTAAATACGGTAGTTCTCGTACTAAATACGAATATTAAACAAAAATCGACGAAAAATCGTTCTACAGAATTCCGCAAGCTGGAGGAAGCTTCATGAAAGGAAAAATTGGAGCTTTGTACTGCATATGGGTAGATGTAAATTTTTTTTTCATATAAGCGAAGATATTCGAAAAAATGGAATATTCACAGCACTCCTGCTTTCAAGGCCACCTTTTTTACCTTTTTGTAACCGTTGTTTACATCTGTGGTAATTCCTTGTTTCGTGATGCATTGGTCAAAATTTATACTAGAATGCTGTTTCACTGTGATTTTTTACCGGTTTTTCTTTTTTCTTTATTCCACCTTATGCATTCCTGTCAAAGTGTTGCGTATTTCAACATTTGCTCCCAACTTTTCTTCTGTAATTTGTCATAAGACTAATATCTGCGTTATGTTATCTCGAAAGGCACTGAAGGTCGTCTTAATAGCCATTGAATCTTTCTCAGAAATCTATAGAATGAACTGTATTCATCACCCATACGTACGGGTTACGTCTAAATGCTTGTTTTTTGCATCATTATTTGATATATTTATGGTTACTAAAATAAGGGGCACCTTTGTGGATGCCACTTTTTTCGCCCTGCTTTTCTTCTAGAGGTAGTATACTAACTCTATAAAGGAACAGCTAAGGATTGTGAGGAAAAGAAAGTGAAATTATCCGCTCTAATGGCTGAGTCCTCCTTCGAAGGGGTTTGGAGGTCAACCGGAGTGGTGTGTGGCATTTACCCTTCCTCCTGCCATGAAGCAACTCAAAATATGCTTTATTCTGTTGTCAAAAATTGCAAATACAATAGCCAATCGATTTTTCTACACGCCTAGTTTTTTGTACTTGCACGCTGAATCAGACTGTCAATTACCCCTGTAACCATGGCAACTGAAATTTAGGATGGTGCGCAATGTGTCGTTCACTTAAGAATGTTACCGCCACATAGCAAATTACGTCTCTGGCTGCCGCCTGCCATGCAAGGCGCACTGGTTAGAACTACTGACCTAGGCAGTTTGGTTGCGATGAAATGATGCCGTTGGCTGATGAAGTGGCTGGCGGCACATTGTGGGCAGCTCTCCATCATGTATACAGACAGCGTTTAAGTTAGGTGATTGTTATGCACAAATAAAACTTTCCACTGCGGCTCGGCTTCATGCCAGGCCACTCACTCTAGTGTCTTGCACAGGTGGGATTGTCATGCCTCTAACTAATGTTTCATATCAGCTGTTGTGCGCTTGTATGTAATTCATTATATTGATACAGTGAAACACTATTGCTTCATAAAACATTCTTTCAAGACTGTTTTTTTTTTAAACTCCACAGCAAAATCTTGATCACTGTATTCCTATTTTATGCATCACACACCCAGCTGTGGAGTTATGCAGGGCATTTTGCAGTAATTTTTGGTATTTTGGAAGCGCATTTGGCGTCCAATTCACATTGAAATGCTGAAGTCAATGTGTGTCACAAGATAATTTTCATTCCTGCAGCTGAGCAACACCGTCGGCTACCAAGTCCGTGTCACGAAACAGCTGCTAACAAACTGCTGATATATATTCGCCGATACAGTAGGCATCCTGCTGCGTCGAACTGCAAGGAGTGTCACACGTCATCGTTGGAAATGTACGTGAGTGTGAATTCTTTACCGACTTCCTTCTTGTGCTCCTTCGTGAGGTGCTCTCCATAAACCGTATATGCACGGTGGGCTGTTTCTTCATTCATGTAGCTACATCCCTTTGAACTCTCCCCGATTGTTTCATAATGTCAATCTTGACACTGAGTAAGTTGGGCCAGAGTCACTTTATTCTCTAGTGACTATAGGTTCAAGAGCACTTTTAGTAACTCCAGCATGCATTTTTAGCAACTTTGTCCTGTGAAACATCTTTCGTGGCACACCTACAGTTCAACCCACTTATAATCATCCGAGACATAACAATGTATTGGTTAAAAGGACGACATTTCAGTGCACTTACCATTTTTCGTCTCTGCAATTTGAAACTGCCTCCAGATACCACTAATGTTTTTTTGTACTTCTTGTTTTTAAATAGATGTACTGTTACAACGAACGCTTCGAACCCATTTAGGGTAACAGAGGGCACACGCGTGAAATACCAAAGCACGTAAGGGCGACCAAACAGGGTGCACAGCTGCATGCGCCGCGCATCAGTGCAAGCACAGTGATGATACGGCATTCGAGATGAGTGAGCGACTGCTGTAGGCATATTTCTGTAATCGCGAGGAAATTCACGCATGGTCACGCACTTTCAAGGCACGCCTCCATGGAGGAGGCGTAAAGCACAAACAGCATAGCGCGGCGTGTGCGCCAGTGCGATATCGAATGCCACCGTGGCATCACTCTTTTTTGCACAATTGCCCATGCAGCATCACGTGCGTCACGTCTTTCAACCACTGATCTCCACTATAGTGGAGGTCAGTGTTTTCAGTGATTGAGAACGAGCATCTGTCTTTCGACCACGGAAACAACGGACGCTCAAGCGCTGCTGCCAACGCGACCCGAGACGGCGAGAACGCTGCACCATGCGCAGCTGCCACGCAAGGTCGCAAAGGATCGGGGTTTAATACACCTTCATTAGGACATCCCGGTTCCGCAGCGCTTTGCTTACGCATTGCCGATTGCTGATAACAGTACACGGTTATCTAGCAATTTCCACTGGACAACCTGGGCCTTATGATACAGCGTCAAATGCCCATAGACTCGGAGACACTTGACCCTGTTCCAGCCCCTCACTCGTGGCATTTCCTGTCAAGCGATAAGCTCAGACTGGGGGTGGTGCTGCTAAAGAGTCCACCCTAGCTAACCGCGAACCCATGCCCATTGCTGCTCAGAGGCTGGATTTCTCACAAGGGTTAGTTGTGCAGCAGCTGAGCGCACTTTGCAAGCAAACTTTCGCAGGCAGCACGAAATGACCTCAATATATAACACAAGATGAAACACATTATTAGATTATATAGAAATCAATGCTAAGAATTGTGATTTGCCTGCACAGCCAGCAATATATTCGATTTGTTTCTCATACATACCGTATTTACACGATTGTAGGTCGACCCATTTTTTCAAATTTGGCAATCCAATGTTGGGGGGTCGACTTAGAATCGAAACCGAACCGTGTACCGCTAGTAACGGCAAGAGAAACGAGAAATCAGGGGCGCTATGGCGTGGTTACAACTTTGCACCTACGTTTTTATGGTTACGGTAGAAGCGTAGCGTATTAATTTACCGTATTGCATACATTTTGATTGCGTGCACCGCGAGCGCACGGCTCTTGTGGGAGCATCGATCATGGAAGAGCCGCCGTTTGGGGGGTAATGGTAGCTGGCGGAAGAGCCGCACTTAGGGGGGTATTGGTAGCTGGCGGAAGAGCCGCCGTTAGGAGGGTATTGGTAATTGGCAGAAGAGCCGTCGTTTAGGGGGTATTAGTAGTTGGCGGAAGAGCTTTTCTTTGAGATACGATTGTTTTCGACGGCCGCGCGCATCTGTCACTTCTGCTGTTGTGCTGAATCGTCGCGCCTGTCATGAGTGCCAAGAACTTTCGGCGCTCGTTCTCAGTAGCGTTCAAACGGGCTGCTATCCTCCATGCCGAGGAAGCTAACAACTGCGCAGCGGGACGCAAGTCTGGAGTCAGTGAACGTGTGGTGCGGCAGTGGCGGCTTCAGCGCGAGGAAATTTGGCCTCCCTGGCTACTGTGTGCGGGTGGGTCCTCTCTGCGTGGGCGGCTGTACCGCGCGATGTCGTGGTGCGGTCGTTCGCGAAGTGTGGACTCACACTTGATGACGACGTGCTGTGGGACCAGCAGTACCAGTGAGGTCAACTCTAGTGGCGATGAGTAGTCTTAGCAACCCCATCAATAAATTTCCCTTGAGTGAAATGCACTCGCGTGGTTTTTCTCCCCCCCCCTTTTTTTGAGACATGCAATTTTGGGGGGTCGACCTACATTCGAGTCGACTTACAATCGTGTAAATACGGTAGTTCTCGTACTAAATACGAATATTAAACAAAAATCGACGAAAAAATCGTTCTACAGAATTCCGCAAGCTGGAGGAAGCTTCATGAAAGGAAAAATTGGAGCTTTGTACTGCATATGGGTAGATGTAAATTTTTTTTTTCATATAAGCGAAGGTATTCGAAAAAATGGAATATTCACGCACTCCTGCTTTCAAGGCCACCTTTTTTACCTTTTTGTAACCGTTGTTTACATCTGTGGTAATTCCTTGTTTCGTGATGCATTGGTCAAAATTTATACTAAAATGCCGTTTCACTGTGATTTTTTACCGGTTTTTCTTTTTTCTTTATTCCACCTTATGTATTTCTGTCAAAGTGTTGCGTATTTCAACATTTGCTCCCAACTTTTCTTCTGTAATTTGTCATAAGACAATATCTGCGTTATGTTATCTCGAAAGGCACTGAAGGTCGTCTTAATAGCCATTGAATCTTTCTCAGAAATATATAGAATTGACTGTATTTCATCACCCATATGTACGGGTTAAGTCTAAATGCTTGTTTTTTGCATTATATTTTGATAATATTTATGGTTACTAAAATAAGGGGCACCTTTGTGGCTGCCACTTTTTTCGCCCTGCTTTTCTTCTAGAGGTAGTATACTAACTCTGTAGAAGGAACAGCTAAGGATTGTGAGGAAAAGAAAGTGAAATTATCCGCTCTAATGGCTGAGTCCTCCTTCGAAGGGGTTTGGAGGTCAACCGGAGTGGTGTGTGGCATTTACCCTTCCGCCTGCCATGAAGCAACTCAAAATATGCTTATTCTGTTAAAAAATTGCAAATACAATCGCCAATCGATTTTTCTACACGCCTAGTTTTTTGTACTTGCACGCTGAATCAGACTGTCAATTACCCCTGTAACCATGGCAACTGAAATTTAGGATGGTGCGCAATGTGCCGTTCACTTAAGCAATGTTACCGCCACATAGCAAATTACGTCTCTGGCTGCCGCCTGCCATGCAAGGCGCACTGGTTAGAACTACTGACCTAGGCAGTTTGGTTGCGATGAAATGATGCCGTTGGCTGATGAAGTGGCTGGCGGCACATTGTGGGCAGCTCTCCATCATGTATACAGACAGCGTTTAAGTTAGGTGATTGTTATGCACAAATAAAACTTTCCACTGCGGCTCGGCTTCATGCCAGGCCACTCACTCTAGTGTCTTGCACAGGTGGGATTGTCATGCCTCTAACTAATGTTTCATATCAGCTGTTGTGCGCTTGTATGTAATTCATTATATTGATACAGTGAAACACTATTGCTTCATAAAACATTCTTTCAAGACTGTTTTTTTTTAAACTCCACAGCAAAATCTTGATCACTGTATTCCTATTTTATGCATCACACACCCAGCTGTGGAGTTATGCAGGGCATTTTGCAGTAATTTTCGGTATTTTGGAAGCGCATTTGGCGTCCAATTCACATTGAAATGCTGAAGTCAATGTGTGTCACAAGATATTTCATTCCTGCAGCTGAGCAACACCGTCGGCTACCAAGTCCGTGTCACGAAACAGCTGCTAACAAACTGCTGATATATATTCGCCGATACAGTAGGCATCCTGACTGCGTCGAACTGCAAGGAGTGTCACACGTCATCGTTGGAAATGTACGTGAGTGTGAATTCTTTACCGACTTCCTTCTTGTGCTCCTTCGTGAGGTGCTCTCCATAAACCGTATATGCACGGTGGGCTGTTTCTTCATTCATGTAGCTACATCCCTTTGAACTCTCCCCGATTGTTTCATAATGTCAATCTTGACACTGAGTAAGTTGGGCCAGAGTCACTTTATTCTCTAGTGACTATAGGTTCAAGAGCACTTTTAGTAACTCCAGCATGCATTTTTAGCAACTTTGTCCTGTGAAACATCTTTCGTGGCACACCTACAGTTCAACCCACTTATAATCATCCGAGACATAACAATGTATTGGTTAAAAGGACCACATTTCAGTGCACTTACCATTTTTCGTCTCTGCAATTTGAAACTGCCTCCAGATACCACTAATGTTTTTTTGTACTTCTTGTTTTGAATAGATGTACTGTTACAACGAACGCTTCGAACCCATTTAGGGTAATAGAGGGCACACGTGTGAAATACCAAAGCACGTAAGGGCGATCAAACAGGGTGCACAGCTGCATGCGCCGCGCATCAGTGCAAGCACAGTGATGATACGGCATTCGAGATGAGTGAGCGACTGCTGTAGGCATATTTCTGTAATCGCGAGGAAATTCACGCATGGTCACGCACTTTCAAGGCACGCCTCCATGGAGGAGGCGTAAAGCACAAACAGCATAGCGCGGCGTGTGCGCCAGTGCGATATCGAATGCCACCGTGGCGTCACTCTTTTTTGCAGCAATTGCCCATGCAGCATCACGTGCGTCAGGTCTGTTTCAACCACTGGTCTCCTCAATAGTGGAGGTCAGTGTTTTCAGTGATTGAGAACGAGCATCTGTCTTTCGACCACGGAAACAACGGACGCTCAAGCGCTGCTGCCAACGCGACCCGAGACGGCGAGAACGCTGCACCATGCGCTGCTGCCACGCAAGGTCGCAAAGGATCGGGGTTTAATACACCTTCATTAGGACATCCCGGTTCCGCAGCGCTTTGTTTACGCATTGCCGATTGCTGATAACAGTACACGGTTATCTAGCAATTTCCACTGGACAACCTGGGCCTTATGATACAGCGTCAAATGCCCATAGACTCGGAGACACTTGACCCTGTTCCAGCCCCTCACTCGTGGCATTTCCTGTCAAGCGATAAGCTCAGACTGGGGGTGGTGCTGCTAAAGAGTCCACCCTAGCTAACCGCGAACCCGTGCCCATTGCTGCTCAGAGGCTGGATTTCTCACAAGGGTTAGTTGTGCAGCAGCTGAGCGCACTTTGCAAGCAAACTTTCGCAGGCAGCACGAAATGACCTCAATATATAACACAAGATGAAACACATTATTAGATTATATAGAAATCAATGCTAAGAATTGTGATTTGCCTGCACAGCCAGCAATATATTCGATTTGTTTCTCATACATACCGTATTTACACGATTGTAGGTCGACCCATTTTTTCAAATTTGGCAATCCAATGTTGGGGGGTCGACTTAGAATCGAAACCGAACCGTGTACCGCTAGTAACGGCAAGAGAAACGAGAAATCAGGGGCGCTATGGCGTGGTTACAACTTTGCACCTACGTTTTTATGGTTACGGTAGAAGCGTAGCGTATTAATTTACCGTATTGCATACATTTTGATTGCGTGCACCGCGAGCGCACGGCTCTTGTGGGAGCATCGATCATGGAAGAGCCGCCGTTTGGGGGGTAATGGTAGCTGGCGGAAGAGCCGCCGTTAGGGGGGTATTGGTAGCTGGCGGAAGAGCCGCCGTTAGGAGGGTATTGGTAATTGGCAGAAGAGCCGTCGTTTAGGGGGTATTAGTAGTTGGCGGAAGAGCTTTTCTTTGAGATACGATTGTTTTCGACGGCCGCGCGCATCTGTCACTTCTGCTGTTGTGCTGAATCGTCGCGCCTGTCATGAGTGCCAAGAACTTTCGGCGCTCGTTCTCAGTAGCGTTCAAACGGGCTGCTATCCTCCATGCCGAGGAAGCTAACAACTGCGCAGCGGGACGCAAGTCTGGAGTCAGTGAACGTGTGGTGCGGCAGTGGCGGCTTCAGCGCGAGGAAATTTGGCCTCCCTGGCTACTGTGTGCGGGTGGGTCCTCTCTGCGTGGGCGGCTGTACCGCGCGATGTCGTGGTGCGGTCGTTCGCGAAGTGTGGACTCACACTTGATGACGACGTGCTGTGGGACCAGCAGTACCAGTGAGGTCAACTCTAGTGACGATGAGTAGTCTTAGCAACCCCATCAATAAATTTCCCTTGAGTGAAATGCACTCGCGTGGTTTTTCTCCCCCCCCCCTTTTTTTGAGACATGCAATTTTGGGGGGTCGACCTACATTCGAGTCGACTTACAATCGTGTAAATACGGTAGTTCTCGTACTAAATACGAATATTAAACAAAAATCGACGAAAAATCGTTCTACAGAATTCCGCAAGCTGGAGGAAGCTTCATGAAAGGAAAAATTGGAGCTTTGTACTGCATATGGGTAGATGTAAATTTTTTTTTCATATAAGCGAAGATATTCGAAAAAATGGAATATTCACGCACTCCTGCTTTCAAGGCCACCTTTTTTACCTTTTTGTAACCGTTGTTTACATCTGTGGTAATTCCTTGTTTCGTGATGCATTGGTCAAAATTTATACTAGAATGCCGTTTCACTGTGATTTTTTACCGGTTTTTCTTTTTTCTTTATTCCACCTTATGTATTTCTGTCAAAGTGTTGCGTATTTCAACATTTGCTCCCAACTTTTCTTCTGTAATTTGTCATAAGACAATATCTGCGTTATGTTATCTCGAAAGGCACTGAAGGTCGTCTTAATAGCCATTGAATCTTTCTCAGAAATATATAGAATTGACTGTATTCATCACCCATATGTACGGGTTAAGTCTAAATGCTTGTTTTTTGCATTATATTTTGATAATATTTATGGTTACTAAAATAAGGGGCACCTTTGTGGCTGCCACTTTTTTCGCCCTGCTTTTCTTCTAGAGGTAGTATACTAACTCTGTAGAAGGAACAGCTAAGGATTGTGAGGAAAAGAAAGTGAAATTATCCGCTCTAATGGCTGAGTCCTCCTTCGAAGGGGTTTGGAGGTCAACCGGAGTGGTGTGTGGCATTTACCCTTCCGCCTGCCATGAAGCAACTCAAAATATGCTTATTCTGTTAAAAAATTGCAAATACAATCGCCAATCGATTTTTCTACACGCCTAGTTTTTTGTACTTGCACGCTGAATCAGACTGTCAATTACCCCTGTAACCATGGCAACTGAAATTTAGGATGGTGCGCAATGTGCCGTTCACTTAACAATGTTACCGCCACATGGCAAATTACGTCTCTGGCTGCCGCCTGCCATGCAAGGCGCACTGGTTAGAACTACTGACCTAGGCAGTTTGGTTGCGATGAAATGATGCCGTTGGCTGATGAAGTGGCTGGCGGCACATTGTGGGCAGCTCTCCATCATGTATACAGACAGCGTTTAAGTTAGGTGATTGTTATGCACAAATAAAACTTTCCACTGCGGCTCGGCTTCATGCCAGGCCACTCACTCTAGTGTCTTGCACTAGAGTGAGTCTCTGGCTCTGCCTGCCATGCAAGGCGCACTGGTTAGAACTACTGACCTAGGCAGTTTGGTTGCGATGAAATGATGCCGTTGGCTGATGAAGTGGCTGGCGGCACATTGTGGGCAGCTCTCCATCATGTATACAGACAGCGTTTAAGTTAGGTGATTGTTATGCACAAATAAAACTTTCCACTGCGGCTCGGCTTCATGCCAGGCCACTCACTCTAGTGTCTTGCACAGGTGGGATTGTCATGCCTCTAACTAATGTTTCATATCAGCTGTTGTGCGCTTGTATGTAATTCATTATATTGATACAGTGAAACACTATTGCTTCATAAAACATTCTTTCAAGACTGTTTTTTTTTAAACTCTACAGCAAATTCTTGATCACTGTATTCCTATTTTATGCATCACACACCCAGCTGTGGATTTATGCAGGGCATTTTGCAGTAATTTTCGGTATTTTGGAAGCGCATTTGGCGTCCAATTCACATTAAAATGCTGAAGTCAATGTGTGTCACAATTTTCATTCCTGCAGCTGAGCAACACCGTCGGCTACCAAGTCCGTGTCACGAAACAGCTGCTAACAAACTGCTGATATATATTCGCCGATACAGTAGGCATCGTACTGTGTCGAACTGCAAGGAGTGTCACACGTCATCGTTGGAAATGTACGTGAGTGTGAATTCTTTACCGACTTCCTTCTTGTGCTCCTTCGTGAGGTGCTCTCCATAAACCGTATATGCACGGTGGGCTGTTTCTTCATTCATGTAGCTACATCCCTTTGAACTCTCCCCGATTGTTTCATAATGTCAATCTTGACACTGAGTAAGTTGGGCCAGAGTCACTTTATTCTCTAGTGACTATAGGTTCAAGAGCACTTTTAGTAACTCCAGCATGCATTTTTAGCAACTTTGTCCTGTGAAACATCTTTCGTGGCACACCTACAGTTCAACCCACTTATAATCATCCGAGACATAACAATGTATTGGTTAAAAGGACCACATTTCAGTGCACTTACCATTTTTCGTCTCTGCAATTTGAAACTGCCTCCAGATACCACTAATGTTTTTTTGTACTTCTTGTTTTGAATAGATGTACTGTTACAACGAACGCTTCGAACCCATTTAGGGTAATAGAGGGCACACGTGTTAAATACCAAAGCACGTAAGGGCGATCAAACAGGGTGCACAGCGGCATGCGCCGCGCATTAGTGCAACCACAGTGATGATACGGCATTCGAGATGAGTGAGCGACCGCTGTAGGCATATTTCTGTAACCGCGAGGAAATTCACGCATGGTCACGCACTTTCAAGGCACGCCTCCACGGAGGAGGCGTAAAGCACAAACAGCATAGCGCGGCGTGTGTGCCAGTGCGATATCGAATGCCACCGTGGCGTCACTCTTTTTTGCGCATTTGCCCATGCAGCATCACGTGCGTCAGGTCTGTTTCAACCACTGGTCTCCTCAATAGTGGAGGTCAGTGTTTTCAGTGATTGAGAACGAGCATCTGTCTTTCGACCACGGAAACAACGGACGCTCAAGCGCTGCTGCCAATGCGACCCGAGACGGCGAGAACGCTGCACCATGCGCTGCTGCCACGCAAGGTCGCAAAGGATCGGGGTTTAATACACCTTCATTAGGACATCCCGGTTCCGCAGCGCTTTGTTTACGCATTGCCGATTGCTGATAACAGTACACGGTTATCTAGCAATTTCCACTGGACAACCTGGGCCTTATGATACAGCGTCAAATGCCCATAGACTCGGAGACACTTGACCCTGTTCCAGCCCCTCACTCGTGGCATTTCCTGTCAAGCGATAAGCTCAGACTGGGGGTGGTGCTGCTAAAGAGTCCACCCTAGCTAACCGCGAACCCGTGCCCATTGCTGCTCAGAGGCTGGATTTCTCACAAGAGTTAGTTGTGCAGCAGCTGAGCGCACTTTGCAAGCAAACTTTCGCAGGCAGCACGAAATGACCTCAATATATAACACAAGATGAAACACATTATTAGATTATATAGAAATCAATGCTAAGAATTGTGATTTGCCTGCACAGCCAGCAATATATTCGATTTGTTTCTCATACATAACGTATTTACACGATTGTAGGTCGACCCATTTTTTCAAATTTGGCAATCCAATGTTGGGGGGTCGACTTAGAATCGAAACCGAACCGTGTACCGCTAGTAACGGCAAGAGAAACGAGAAATCAGGGGCGCTATGGCGTGGTTACAACTTTGCACCTACGTTTTTATGGTTACGGTAGAAGCGTAGCGTATTAATTTACCGTATTGCATACATTTTGATTGCGTGCACCGCGAGCGCACGGCTCTTGTGGGAGCATCGATCATGGAAGAGCCGCCGTTTGGGGGGTAATGGTAGCTGGCGGAAGAGCCGCCGTTAGGGGGGTATTGGTAGCTGGCGGAAGAGCCGCCGTTAGGAGGGTATTGGTAATTGGCAGAAGAGCCGTCGTTTAGGGGGTATTAGTAGTTGGCGGAAGAGCTTTTCTTTGAGATACGATTGTTTTCGACGGCCGCGCGCATCTGTCACTTCTGCTGTTGTGCTGAATCGTCGCGCCTGTCATGAGTGCCAAGAACTTTCGGCGCTCGTTCTCAGTAGCGTTCAAACGGGCTGCTATCCTCCATGCCGAGGAAGCTAACAACTGCGCAGCGGGACGCAAGTCTGGAGTCAGTGAACGTGTGGTGCGGCAGTGGCGGCTTCAGCGCGAGGAAATTTGGCCTCCCTGGCTACTGTGTGCGGGTGGGTCCTCTCTGCGTGAGAGAGAGAGAGAGAGAGATAAATGAGATGCGAAAGGCAGGGAGGTTAACCGGAAGGTAAATATCCAGTTTGCTACCCTACACTGGGGAAGGGGTAAGGGGAGACAGAAAGATAAAGAAAAATGCACACACCTAGAGAGGGAGATAAAGAAAAGAAAAAAAAAACACATACACACACACACAAAGGAACTCAGGAGCGTCACAGTCGTTCAAGCAGGTCGCTTGACCGGAGGAACTTCAGTAGCGCCCTCGTCGCCTTCTGCTGTGAAGACCGTATCAGTCGGCATTCTAAAATCGTCTGCTCAGAAAGCGGCCGGTCGTCGAGGCGTGCCAACTCCGTTACGAGCGACTGTCTCTGGGTGGGCGGCTGTACCGCGCGATGTCGTGGTGCGGTCGTACGCGAAGTGTGGACTCACACTTGATGACGACGTACTGTGGGACCAGCAGTACCAGTGAGGTCAACTCTAGTGACGATGAGTAGTCTTAGGAACCCCATCAATAAATTTCCCTTGAGAGAAATGCACTCGCGTGGTTTTTCTCCCCCCCCCCTTTTTTTTGAGACATGCAATTTTGGGGGGTCGACCTACATTCGAGTCGACTTACAATCGTGTAAATACGGTAGTTCTCGTACTAAATACGAATATTAAACAAAAATCGACGAAAAATCGTTCTACAGAATTCCGCAAGCTGGAGGAAGCTTCATGAAAGGAAAAATTGGAGCTTTGTACTGCATATGGGTAGATGTAAATTTTTTTTTTCATATAAGCGAAGATATTCGAAAAAATGGAATATTCACGCACTCCTGCTTTCAAGGCCACCTTTTTTACCTTTTTGTAACCGTTGTTTACATCTGTGGTAATTCCTTGTTTCGTGATGCATTGGTCAAAATTTATACTAGAATGCCGTTTCACTGTGATTTTTTACCGGTTTTTCTTCTTTCTTTATTCCACCTTATGTATTTCTGTCAAAGTGTTGCGTATTTCAACATTTGCTCCCAACTTTTCTTCTGTAATTTGTCATAAGACAATATCTGCGTTATGTTATCTCGAAAGGCACTGAAGGTCGTCTTAATAGCCATTGAATCTTTCTCAGAAATATATAGAATTGACTGTATTCATCACCCATACGTACGGGTTAAGTCTAAATGCTTGTTTTTTGCATTATATTTTGATAATATTTATGGTTACTAAAATAAGGGGCACCTTTGTGGCTGCCACTTTTTTCGCCCTGCTTTTCTTCTAGAGGTAGTATACTAACTCTGTAGAAGGAACAGCTAAGGATTGTGAGGAAAAGAAAGTGAAATTATCCGCTCTAATGGCTGAGTCCTCCTTCGAAGGGGTTTGGAGGTCAACCGGAGTGGTGTGTGGCATTTACCCTTCCGCCTGCCATGAAGCAACTCAAAATATGCTTATTCTATTAAAAAATTGCAAATACAATAGCCAATCGATTTTTCTACACGCCTAGTTTTTTGTACTTGCACGCTGAATCAGACTGTCAATTACCCCTGTAACCATGGCAACTGAAATTTATGATGGTGCGCAATGTGCCGTTCACTTAACAATGTTACCGCCACATGGCAAATTACGTCTCTGGCTGCCGCCTGCCATGCAAGTCGCACTGGTTAGAACTACTGACCTAGGCAGTTTGGTTGCGATGAAATGATGCCGTTGGCTGATGAAGTGGCTGGCGGCACATTGTGGGCAGCTCTCCATCATGTATACAGACAGCGTTTAAGTTAGGTGATTGTTATGCACAAATAAAACTTTCCACTGCGGCTCGGCTTCATGCCAGGCCACTCACTCTAGTGTCTTGCACAGGTGGGATTGTCATGCCTCTAACTAATGTTTCATATCAGCTGTTGTGCGCTTGTATGTAATTCATTATATTGATACAGTGAAACACTATTGCTTCATAAAACATTCTTTCAAGACTGTTTTTTTTTTAACTCCACAGCAAAATCTTGATCACTGTATTCCTATTTTATGCATCACACACCCAGCTGTGGAGTTATGCAGGGCATTTTGCAGTAATTTTTGGTATTTTGGAAGCGCATTTGGCGTCCAATTCACATTGAAATGCTGAAGTCAATGTGTGTCACAAGATAATTTTCATTCCTGCAGCTGAGCAACACCGTCGGCTACCAAGTCCGTGTCACGAAACAGCTGCTAACAAACTGCTGATATATATTCGCTGATACAGTAGGCATCCTGCTGCGTCGAACTGCAAGGAGTGTCACACGTCATCGTTGGAAATGTACGTGAGTGTGAATTCTTTACCGACTTTCTTCTTGTGCTCCTTCGTGAGGTGCTCTCCATAAACCGTATATGCACGGTGGGCTGTTTCTTCATTCATGTAGCTACATCCCTTTGAACTCTCCCCGATTGTTTCATAATGTCAATCTTGACACTGAGTAAGTTGGGCCAGAGTCACTTTATTCTCTAGTGACTATAGGTTCAAGAGCACTTTTAGTAACTCCAGCATGCATTTTTAGCAACTTTGTCCTGTGAAACATCTTTCGTGGCACACCTACAGTTCAACCCACTTATAATGATCCGAGACATAACAATGTATTGGTTAAAAGGACCACATTTCAGTGCACTTACCATTTTTCGTCTCTGCAATTTGAAACTGCCTCCAGATACCACTAATGTTTTTTTGTACTTGTTTTTAAATAGATGTACTGTTACAACGAACGCTTCGAACCCATTTAGGGTAACAGAGGGCACACGCGTGAAATACCAAAGCACGTAAGGGCGACCAAACAGGGTGCACAGCTGCATGCGCCGCGCATCAGTGCAAGCACAGTGATGATACGGCATTCGAGATGAGTGAGCGACTGCTGTAGGCATATTTCTGTAATCGCGAGGAAATTCATGCATGGTCACGCACTTTCAAGGCACGCCTCCATGGAGGAGGCGTAAAGCACAAACAGCATAGCACAGCATTTGCGCCAGTGCGATATCGAATGCCACCGTGGCGTCACTCTTTTTTGCGCAATTGCCCATGCAGCATCACATGCGTCAGGTCTGTTTCAACCACTGGTCTCCTCAATAGTGGAGGTCAGTGTTTTCAGTGATTGAGAACGAGCATCTGTCTTTCGACCACGGAAACAACGGACGCTCAAGCGCTGCTGCCAACGCGACCCGAGACGGCGAGAACGCTGCACCATGCGCTGCTGCCACGCAAGGTCGCAAAGGATCGGGGTTTAATACACCTTCATTAGGATATCCCGGTTCCGCAGCGCTTTGTTTACGCATTGCCGATTGCTGATAACAGTACACGGTTATCTAGCAATTTCCACTGGACAACCTGTGCCTTATGATACAGCGTCAAATGCCCATAGACTCGGAGACACTTGACCCTGTTCCAGCCCCTCACTCGTGGCATTTCCTGTCAAGCGATAAGCTCAGACTGGGGGTGGTGCTGCAAATAAGTCCACCCTAGCAAACCGCGAACCCGTGCCCATTGCTACTCAGAGGCTGGATTTCTCACAAGGGTTAGTTGTGCAGCAGCTGAATGCACTTTGCAAGCAAACTTTCGCAGGCAGCACGAAATAACCTCAAAATATAACACAAGATGAAACACATTATTAGATTAGATAGAAATCAATGCTTAGAGTCGTGATTTGCCTGCACAGCCAGCAATATATTCGATTTGTTTCTCATACATAGTTCTTGTAGTAAATACGAATATTAAACAAAAATCGACTAAAAATCGATCTAAAGAATTCCGCAAGCTGGAGGAAGCTTCATGAAAGGAAAAATTGTAGCTTTGTACTGCATATGGGTAGATGTAAATTTTTTTTTTCATATAAGCGAAGATATTCGAAAAAATGGAATATTCACGCACTCCTGCTTTCAAGGCCACCTTTTTTACCTTTTTCTAACCGTTGTTTACATCTGTGGTAATTCCTTGTTTCGTGATGCATTGGTCAAAATTTATACTAGAATGCTGTTTCACTGTGATTTTTTACCGGTTTTTCTTTTTTCTTTATTCCACCTTATGTATTTCTGTCAAAGTGTTGCGTATTTCAACATTTGCTCCCAACTTTTCTTCTGTAATTTGTCATAAGACAATATCTGCGTTATGTTATCTCGAAAGGCACTGAAGGTCGTCTTAATAGCCATTAAATCTTTCTCAGAAATATATAGAATTGACTATATTCATCACCCATACGTACGGGTTAAGTCTAAATGCTTGTTTTTTGCATTATATTTTGATAATATTTATGGTTACTAAAATAAGGGGCACCTTTGTGGCTGCCACTTTTTTCGCCCTGCTTTTCTTCTAGAGGTAGTATACTAACTCTGTAGAAGGAACAGCTAAGGATTGTGAGGAAAAGAAAGTGAAATTATCCGCTCTAATGGCTGAGTCCTCCTTCTAAGGGGTTTGGAGGTCAACCGGAGTGGTGTGTGGCATTTACACTTCCTCCTGCCATGAAGCAACTCAAAATTTGTTTATTCTGTTGTCAAAAAATTGCAAATACAATCGCCAATCGATTTTTCTACACGCCTAGTTTTTTGTACTTGCACGCTGAATCAGACTGTCAATTACCCCTGTAACCATGGCAACTGAAATTTAGGATGGTGCGCAATGTGCCGTTCACTTAACAATGTTACCGCCACATGGCAAATTACGTCTCTGGCTGCCGCCTGCCATGCAAGGCGCACTGGTTAGAACTACTGACCTAGGCAGTTTGGTTGCGATGAAATGATGCCGTTGGCTGATGAAGTGGCTGGCGGCACATTGTGGGCAGCTCTCCATCATGTATACAGACAGCGTTTAAGTTAGGTGATTGTTATGCACAAATAAAACTTTCCACTGTGGCTCGGCTTCATGCCAGGCCACTCACTCTAGTGTCTTGCACAGGTGGGATTGTCATGCCTCTAACTAATGTTTCATATCAGCTGTTGTGCGCTTGTATGTAATTCATTATATTGATACAGTGAAACACTATTGCTTCATAAAACATTCTTTCAAGACTGTTTTTTTTTAAACTCCACAGCAAAATCTTGATCACTGTATTCGTATTTTATGCATCACACACCCAGCTGTGGAGTTATGCAGGGCATTTTGCAGTAATTTTCGGTATTTTGGAAGCGCATTTGGCGTCCAATTCACATTGAAATGCTGAAGTCAATGTGTGTCACAAGATAATTTTCATTCCTGCAGCTGAGCAACACCGTCGGCTACCAAGTCCGTGTCACGAAACAGCTGCTAACAAACTGCTGATATATATTCGCCGATACAGTAGGCATCGTACTGTGTCGAACTGCAAGGAGTGTCACACGTCATCGTTGGAAATGTACGTGAGTGTGAATTCTTTACTGACTTCCTTCTTGTGCTCCTTCGTGAGGTGCTCTCCATAAACCGTATATGCACGGTGGGCTGTTTCTTCATTCATGTAGCTACATCCCTTTGAACTCTCCCCGATTGTTTCATAATGTCAATCTTGACACTGAGTAAGTTGGGCCAGAGTCACTTTATTCTCTAGTGACTATAGGTTCAAGAGCACTTTTAGTAACTCCAGCATGCATTTTTAGCAACTTTGTCCTGTGAAACATCTTTCGTGGCACACCTACAGTTCAACCCACTTATAATGATCCGAGACATAACAATGTATTGGTTAAAAGGACCACATTTCAGTGCACTTACCATTTTTCGTCTCTGCAATTTGAAACTGCCTCCAGATACCACTAATGTTTTTTTGTACTTCTTGTTTTTAAATAGATGTACTGTTAAAACGAACGCTTCAAACCCATTTAGGGTAACAGAGGGCACACGCGTGAAATACCAAAGCACGTAAGGGCGACCAAACAGGGTGCACAGCTGCATGCGCCGCGCATCAGTGCAAGCACAGTGATGATACGGCATTCGAGATGAGTGAGCGACTGCTGTAGGCATATTTCTGTAATCGCGAGAAAATTCACGCATGGTCACGCACTTTCAAGGCACGCCTCCATGGAGGAGGCGTAAAGCACAAACAGCATAGCACAGCATTTGCGCCAGTGCGATATCGAATGCCACCGTGGCGTCACTCTTTTTTGCGCAATTGCCCATGCAGCATCACGTGCGTCAGGTCTGTTTCAACCACTGGTCTCCTCAATAGTGGAGGTCAGTGTTTTCAGTGATTGAGAACGAGCATCTGTCTTTCGACCACGGAAACAACGGACGCTCAAGCGCTGCTGCTAACGCGACCCGAGGCGAGAACGCTGCACCATGCGCTGCTGCCACGCAAGGTCGCAAAGGATCGGGGTTTAATACACCTTCATTAGGACATCGCGGTTCCGCAGTGCTTAGTTTACGCATTGCCGATTGCTTATAACAGTACACGGTTATCTAGCAATTTCCACTGGACAACCTGTGCCTTATCATACAGCGTCAAATGCCCATAGACTCAGAGACACTTGACCCTGTTCCAGCCCCTCACTCGTGGCATTTCCTGTCAAGCGATAAGCTCAGACTGGGGGTGGTGCTGCTAAAGAGTCCACCCTAGCTAACCGCGAACCCATGCGCATTGCTGCTCAGAGGCTGGATTTCTCACAAGGGTTAGTTGTGCAGCAGCTGAGCGCACTTTGCAAGCAAACTTTCGCAGGCAGCACGAAATGACCTCAATATATAACACAAGATGAAACACATTATTAGATTAGATAGAAATCAATGCTAAGAGTCGTGATTTGCCTGCACAGCCAGCAATATATTCGATTTGTTTCTCATACATAGTACTCGTAGTAAATACGAATATTAAACAAAAATCGACGAAAAATCAATCTAAAGAATTCCGCAAGCTGGAGGAAGCTTCATGAAAGGAAAAATTGTAGCTTTGTACTGCTTATGGGTAGATGTAAATTTTTTTTTTCATATAAGCGAAGATATTCGAAAAAATGGAATATTCACGCACTCCTGCTTTCAAGGCCACCTTTTTTACCTTTTTGTAACCGTTGTTTACATCTGTGGTAATTCCTTGTTTCGTGATGCATTGGTCAAAATTTATACTAGAATGCTGTTTCACTGTGATTTTTTACCGGTTTTTCTTTTTTCTTTATTCCACCTTATGCTATTCCTGTCAAAGTGTTGCGTATTTCAACATTTGCTCCCGACTTTTCTTCTGTAATTTGTCATAAGACAATATCTGCGTTATGTTATCTCGAAAGGCACTGAAGGTCGTCTTAATAGCCATTGAATCTTTCTCAGAAATCTATAGAATTGACTATATTCATCACCCATACGTACGGGTTACGTCTAAATGCTTGTTTTTTGCATCTATATTTGATTATATTTATGGTTACTAAAATAAGGGGGAACTGTGTGGATGCCACTTTTTTCGCCCTGCTTTTCTTCTAGAGGTAGTATACTAACTCTGTAGAAGGAACAGCTAAGGATTGTGAGGAAAAGAAAGTGAAATTATCCGCTCTAATGGCTGAGTCCTCCTTCGAAGGGGTTTGGAGGTCAACCGGAGTGGTGTGTGGCAGTTACACTTCCGCCTGCCATGAAGCAACTCAAAATATGCTTATTCTGTTAAAAAATTGCAAATACAATAGCCAATCGATTTTTCTACACGCCTAGTTTTTTGTACTTGCACGCTGAATCAGACTGTCAATTACCCCTGTAACCATGGCAACTGAAATTTAGGATGGTGCGCAATGTGCCGTTCACTTAACAATGTTACCGCCACATGGCAAATTACGTCTCTGGCTGCCGCCTGCCATGCAAGGCGCACTGGTTAGAACTACTGACCTAGGCAGTTTGGTTGCGATGAAATGATGCCGTTGGCTGATGAAGTGGCTGGCGGCACATTGTGGGCAGCTCTCCATCATGTATACAGACAGCGTTTAAGTTAGGTGATTGTTATGCACAAATAAAACTTTCCACTGTGGCTCGGCTTCATGCCAGGCCACTCACTCTAGTGTCTTGCACAGGTGGGATTGTCATGCCTCTAACTAATGTTTCATATCAGCTGTTGTGCGCTTGTATGTAATTCATTATATTGATACAGTGAAACACTATTGCTTCATAAAACATTCTTTCAAGACTGTTTTTTTTTAAACTCCACAGCAAAATCTTGATCACTGTATTCGTATTTTATGCATCACACACCCAGCTGTGGAGTTATGCAGGGCATTTTGCAGTAATTTTTCGGTATTTTGGAAGCGCATTTGGCGTCCAATTCACATTGAAATGCTGAAGTCAATGTGTGTCACAAGATAATTTTCATTCCTGCAGCTGAGCAACACCGTCGGCTACCAAGTCCGTGTCACGAAACAGCTGCTAACAAACTGCTGATATATATTCGCCGATACAGTAGGCATCGTACTGTGTCGAACTGCAAGGAGTGTCACACGTCATCGTTGGAAATGTACGTGAGTGTGAATTCTTTACTGACTTCCTTCTTGTGCTCCTTCGTGAGGTGCTCTCCATAAACCGTATATGCACGGTGGGCTGTTTCTTCATTCATGTAGCTACATCCCTTTGAACTCTCCCCGATTGTTTCATAATGTCAATCTTGACACTGAGTAAGTTGGGCCAGAGTCACTTTATTCTCTAGTGACTATAGGTTCAAGAGCACTTTTAGTAACTCCAGCATGCATTTTTAGCAACTTTGTCCTGTGAAACATCTTTCGTGGCACACCTACAGTTCAACCCACTTATAATGATCCGAGACATAACAATGTATTGGTTAAAAGGACCACATTTCAGTGCACTTACCATTTTTCGTCTCTGCAATTTGAAACTGCCTCCAGATACCACTAATGTTTTTTTGTACTTTGTTTTTAAATAGATGTACTGTTACAACGAACGCTTCGAACCCATTTAGGGTAACAGAGGGCACACGCGTGAAATACCAAAGCACGTAAGGGCGACCAAACAGGGTGCACAGCTGCATGCGCCGCGCATCAGTGCAAGCACAGTGATGATACGGCATTCGAGATGAGTGAGCGACTGCTGTAGGCATATTTCTGTAATCGCGAGGAAATTCATGCATGGTCACGCACTTTCAAGGCACGCCTCCATGGAGGAGGCGTAAAGCACAAACAGCATAGCACAGCATTTGCGCCAGTGCGATATCGAATGCCACCGTGGCGTCACTCTTTTTTGCACAATTGCCCATGCAGCATCACGTGCGTCAGGTCTGTTTCAACCACTGGTCTCCTCAATAGTGGAGGTCAGTGTTTTCAGTGATTGAGAACGAGCATCTGTCTTTCGACCACGGAAACAACGGACGCTCAAGCGCTGCTGCCAACGCGACCCGAGACGGCGAGAACGCTGCACCATGCGCTGCTGCCACGCAAGGTCGCAAAGGATCGGGGTTTAATACACCTTCATTAGGATATCCCGGTTCCGCAGCGCTTTGTTTACGCATTGCCGATTGCTGATAACAGTACACGGTTATCTAGCAATTTCCACTGGACAACCTGTGCCTTATGATACAGCGTCTAATGCCCATAGACTCGGAGACACTTGACCCTGTTCCAGCCCCTCACTCGTGGCATTTCCTGTCAAGCGATAAGCTCAGACTGGGGGTGGTGCTGCAAATAAGTCCACCCTAGCAAACCGCGAACCCGTGCCCATTGCTACTCAGAGGCTGGATTTCTCACAAGGGTTAGTTGTGCAGCAGCTGAATGCACTTTGCAAGCAAACTTTCGCAGGCAGCACGAAATAACCTCAAATATAACACAAGATGAAACACATTATTAGATTAGATAGAAATCAATGCTTAGAGTCGTGATTTGCCTGCACAGCCAGCAATATATTCGATTTGTTTCTCATACATAGTTCTCGTAGTAAATACGAATATTAAACAAAAATCGACGAAAAATCAATCTAAAGAATTCCGCAAGCTGGAGGAAGCTTCATGAAAGGAAAAATTGTAGCTTTGTACTGCTTATGGGTAGATGTAAATTTTTTTTTTCATATAAGCGAAGATATTCGAAAAAATGGAATATTCACGCACTCCTGCTTTCAAGGCCACCTTTTTTACCTTTTTGTAACCGTTGTTTACATCTGTGGTAATTCCTTGTTTCGTGATGCATTGGTCAAAATTTATACTAGAATGCTGTTTCACTGTGATTTTTTACCGGTTTTTCTTTTTTCTTTAATCCACCTTATGCATTCCTGTCAAAGTGTTGCGTATTTCAACATTTGCTCCCGACTTTTCTTCTGTAATTTGTCATAAGACAATATCTGCGTTATGTTATCTCGAAAGGCACTGAAGGTCTTATTAGCCATTGAATCTTTCTCAGAAATCTAGAGAATGAACTGTATTCATCACCCATACGTACGGGCTACGTCTAAATGCTTGTTTTTTGCATCATTATTTGATTATATTTATGGTTACTAAAATAAGGGGGAACTGTGTGGATGCCACTTTTTTCGCCCTGCTTTTCTTCTAGAGGTAGTATACTAACTCTATAAAAGGAACAGCTAAGGATTGTGAGGAAAAGAAAATGAAATTATCCGCTCTAATGGCTGAGTCCTCCTTCTAAGGGGTTTGGAGGTCAACCGGAGTGGTGTGTGGCATTTACACTTCCTCCTGCCATGAAGCAACTCAAAATTTGTTTATTCTGTTGTCAAAAAATTGCAAATACAATCGCCAATCGATTTTTCTACACGCCTAGTTTTTTGTACTTGCACGCTGAATCAGACTGTCAATTACCCCTGTAACCATGGCAACTGAAATTTAGGATGGTGCGCAATGTGTCGTTCACTTAAGAATGTTACCGCCACATAGCAAATTACGTCTCTGGCTGCCGCCTGCCATGCAAGGTGCACTGGTTAGAACTACTGACCTAGGCAGTTTGGTTGCGATGAAATGATGCCGTTGGCTGATGAAGTGGCTGGCGGCACATTGTGGGCAGCTCTCCATCATGTATACAGACAGCGTTTAAGTTAGGTGATTGTTATGCACAAATAAAACTTTCCACTGTGGCTCGGCTTCATGCCAGGCCACTCACTCTAGTGTCTTGCACAGGTGGGATTGTCATGCCTCTAACTAATGTTTCATATCAGCTGTTGTGCGCTTGTATGTAATTCATTATATTGATACAGTGAAACACTATTGCTTCATAAAACATTCTTTCAAGACTGTTTTTTTTTAAACTCCACAGCAAAATCTTGATCACTGTATTCGTATTTTATGCATCACACACCCAGCTGTGGAGTTATGCAGGGCATTTTGCAGTAATTTTCGGTATTTTGGAAGCGCATTTGGCGTCCAATTCACATTGAAATGCTGAAGTCAATGTGTGTCACAAGATAATTTTCATTCCTGCAGCTGAGCAACACCGTCGGCTACCAAGTCCGTGTCACGAAACAGCTGCTAACAAACTGCTGATATATATTCGCCGATACAGTAGGCATCGTACTGTGTCGAACTGCAAGGAGTGTCACACGTCATCGTTGGAAATGTACGTTAGTGTGAATTCTTTACTGACTTCCTTCTTGTGCTCCTTCGTGAGGTGCTCTCCATAAACCGTATATGCACGGTGGGCTGTTTCTTCATTCATGTAGCTACATCCCTTTGAACTCTCCCCGATTGTTTCATAATGTCAATCTTGACACTGAGTAAGTTGGGCCAGAGTCACTTTATTCTCTAGTGACTATAGGTTCAAGAGCACTTTTAGTAACTCCAGCATGCATTTTTAGCAACTTTGTCCTGTGAAACATCTTTCGTGGCACACCTACAGTTCAACCCACTTATAATGATCCGAGACATAACAATGTATTGGTTAAAAGGACCACATTTCAGTGCACTTACCATTTTTCGTCTCTGCAATTTGAAACTGCCTCCAGATACCACTAATGTTTTTTTGTACTTCTTGTTTTTAAATAGATGTACTGTTAAAACGAACGCTTCGAACCCATTTAGGGTAACAGAGGGCACACGCGTGAAATACCAAAGCACGTAAGGGCGACCAAACAGGGTGCACAGCTGCATGCGCCGCGCATCAGTGCAAGCACAGTGATGATACGGCATTCGAGATGAGTGAGCGACTGCTGTAGGCATATTTCTGTAATCGCGAGAAAATTCACGCATGGTCACGCACTTTCAAGGCACGCCTCCATGGAGGAGGCGTAAAGCACAAACAGCATAGCACAGCATTTGCGCCAGTGCGATATCGAATGCCACCGTGGCGTCACTTTTTTGCGCAATTGCCTATGCAGCATCACGTGCGTCAGGTCTGTTTCAACCACTGGTCTCCTCAATAGTGGAGGTCAGTGTTTTCAGTGATTGAGAACGAGCATCTGTCTTTCGACCACGGAAACAACGGACGCTCAAGTGCTGCTGCTAACGCGACCCGAGGCGAGAACGCTGCACCATGCGCTGCTGCCACGCAAGGTCGCAAAGGATCGGGGTTTAATACACCTTCATTAGGACATCCCGGTTCCGCAGCGCTTTGTTTACGCATTGCCGATTGCTGATAACAGTACACGGTTATCTAGCAATTTCCACTGGACAACCTGGGCCTTATGATACAGCGTCAAATGCCCATAGACTCAGAGACACTTGACCCTGTTCCAGCCCCTCACTCGTGGCATTTCCTGTCAAGCGATAAGCTCAGACTGGGGGTGGTGCTGCAAATAAGTCCACCCTAGCAAACCGCGAACCCGTGCCCATTGCTACTCAGAGGCTGGATTTCTCACAAGGGTTAGTTGTGCAGCAGCTGAATGCACTTTGCAAGCAAACTTTCGCAGGCAGCACGAAATAACCTCAAAATATAACACAAGATGAAACACATTATTAGATTAGATAGAAATCAATGCTTAGAGTCGTGATTTGCCTGCACAGCCAGCAATATATTCGATTTGTTTCTCATACATAGTTCTTGTAGTAAATACGAATATTAAACAAAAATCGACTAAAAATCGATCTAAAGAATTCCGCAAGCTGGAGGAAGCTTCATGAAAGGAAAAATTGTAGCTTTGTACTGCATATGGGTAGATGTAAATTTTTTTTTTCGTATAAGCGAAGATATTCGAAAAAATGGAATATTCACGCACTCCTGCTTTCAAGGCCACCTTTTTTACCTTTTTCTAACCGTTGTTTACATCTGTGGTAATTCCTTGTTTCGTGATGCATTGGTCAAAATTTATACTAGAATGCTGTTTCACTGTGATTTTTTACCGGTTTTTCTTTTTTCTTTATTCCACCTTATGTATTTCTGTCAAAGTGTTGCGTATTTCAACATTTGCTCCCAACTTTTCTTCTGTAATTTGTCATAAGACAATATCTGCGTTATGTTATCTCGAAAGGCACTGAAGGTCGTCTTAATAGCCATTGAATCTTTCTCAGAAATATATAGAATTGACTATATTCATCACCCATACGTACGGGTTAAGTCTAAATGCTTGTTTTTTGCATTATATTTTGATAATATTTATGGTTACTAAAATAAGGGGCACCTTTGTGGCTGCCACTTTTTTCGCCCTGCTTTTCTTCTAGAGGTAGTATACTAACTCTGTAGAAGGAATAGCTAAGGATTGTGAGGAAAAGAAAGTGAAATTATCCGCTCTAATGGCTGAGTCCTCCTTCGAAGGGGTTTGGAGGTCAACCGGAGTGGTGTGTGGCAGTTACCCTTCCGCCTGCCATGAAGCAACTCAAAATATGCTTATTCTGTTAAAAAATTGCAAATACAATAGCCAATCGATTTTTCTACACGCCTAGTTTTTTGTACTTGCACGCTGAATCAGACTGTCAATTACCCCTGTAACCATGGCAACTGAAATTTAGGATGGTGCGCAATGTGCCGTTCACTTAACAATGTTACCGCCACATGGCAAATTACGTCTCTGGCTGCCGCCTGCCATGCAAGGCGCACTGGTTAGAACTACTGACCTAGGCAGTTTGGTTGCGATGAAATGATGCCGTTGGCTGATGAAGTGGCTGGCGGCACATTGTGGGCAGCTCTCCATCATGTATACAGACAGCGTTTAAGTTAGGTGATTGTTATGCACAAATAAAACTTTCCACTGTGGCTCGGCTTCATGCCAGGCCACTCACTCTAGTGTCTTGCACAGGTGGGATTGTCATGCCTCTAACTAATGTTTCATATCAGCTGTTGTGCGCTTGTATGTAATTCATTATATTGATACAGTGAAACACTATTGCTTCATAAAACATTCTTTCAAGACTGTTTTTTTTTAAACTCCACAGCAAAATCTTGATCACTGTATTCGTATTTTATGCATCACACACCCAGCTGTGGAGTTATGCAGGGCATTTTGCAGTAATTTTCGGTATTTTGGAAGCGCATTTGGCGTCCAATTCACATTGAAATGCTGAAGTCAATGTGTGTCACAAGATAATTTTCATTCCTGCAGCTGAGCAACACCGTCGGCTACCAAGTCCGTGTCACGAAACAGCTGCTAACAAACTGCTGATATATATTCGCCGATACAGTAGGCATCGTACTGTGTCGAACTGCAAGGAGTGTCACACGTCATCGTTGGAAATGTACGTGAGTGTGAATTCTTTACTGACTTCCTTCTTGTGCTCCTTCGTGAGGTGCTCTCCATAAACCGTATATGCACGGTGGGCTGTTTCTTCATTCATGTAGCTACATCCCTTTGAACTCTCCCCGATTGTTTCATAATGTCAATCTTGACACTGAGTAAGTTGGGCCAGAGTCACTTTATTCTCTAGTGACTATAGGTTCAAGAGCACTTTTAGTAACTCCAGCATGCATTTTTAGCAACTTTGTCCTGTGAAACATCTTTCGTGGCACACCTACAGTTCAACCCACTTATAATGATCCGGGACATAACAATGTATTGGTTAAAAGGACCACATTTCAGTGCACTTACCATTTTTCGTCTCTGCAATTTGAAACTGCCTCCAGATACCACTAATGTTTTTTTGTACTTGTTTTTAAATAGATGTACTGTTACAACGAACGCTTCGAACCTATTTAGGGTAACAGAGGGCACACGCGTGAAATACCAAAGCACGTAAGGGCGACCAAACAGGGTGCACAGCTGCATGCGCCGCGCATCAGTGCAAGCACAGTGATGATACGGCATTCGAGATGAGTGAGCGACTGCTGTAGGCATATTTCTGTAATCGCGAGGAAATTCATGCATGGTCACGCACTTTCAAGGCACGCCTCCATGGAGGAGGCGTAAAGCACAAACAGCATAGCACAGCATTTGCGCCAGTGCGATATCGAATGCCACCGTGGCGTCACTCTTTTTTGCGCAATTGCCCATGCAGCATCACGTGCGTCAGGTCTGTTTCAACCACTGGTCTCCTCAATAGTGGAGGTCAGTGTTTTCAGTGATTGAGAACGAGCATCTGTCTTTCGACCACGGAAACAACGGACGCTCAAGCGCTGCTGCCAACGCGACCCGAGACGGCGAGAACGCTGCACCATGCGCTGCTGCCACGCAAGGTCGCAAAGGATCGGGGTTTAATACACCTTCATTAGGACATCCCGGTTCCGCAGCGCTTTGTTTACGCATTGCCGATTGCTGATAACAGTACACGGTTATCTAGCAATTTCCACTGGACAACCTGTGCCTTATGATACAGCGTCAAATGCCCATAGACTCGGAGACACTTGACCCTGTTCCAGCCCCTCACTCGTGGCATTTCCTGTAAAGCGATAAGCTCAGACTGGGGGTGGTGCTGCAAATAAGTCCACCCTAGCAAACCGCGAACCCGTGCCCATTGCTACTCAGAGGCTGGCTTTCTCACAAGGGTTAGTTGTGCAGCAGCTGAATGCACTTTGCAAGCAAACTTTCGCAGGCAGCACGAAATAACCTCAAAATATAACACAAGATGAAACACATTATTAGATTAGATAGAAATCAATGCTTAGAGTCGTGATTTGCCTGCACAGCCAGCAATATATTCGATTTGTTTCTCATACATAGTTCTTGTAGTAAATACGAATATTAAACAAAAATCGACTAAAAATCGATCTAAAGAATTCCGCAAGCTGGAGGAAGCTTCATGAAAGGAAAAATTGTAGCTTTGTACTGCATATGGGTAGATGTAAATTTTTTTTTTCATATAAGCGAAGATATTCGAAAAAATGGAATATTCACGCACTCCTGCTTTCAAGGCCACCTTTTTTACCTTTTTCTAACCGTTGTTTACATCTGTGGTAATTCCTTGTTTCGTGATGCATTGGTCAAAATTTATACTAGAATGCTGTTTCACTGTGATTTTTTACCGGTTTTTCTTTTTTCTTTATTCCACCTTATGTATTTCTGTCAAAGTGTTGCGTATTTCAACATTTGCTCCCAACTTTTCTTCTGTAATTTGTCATAAGACAATATCTGCGTTATGTTATCTCGAAAGGCACTGAAGGTCGTCTTAATAGCCATTGAATCTTTCTCAGAAATATATAGAATTGACTATATTCATCACCCATACGTACGGGTTAAGTCTAAATGCTTGTTTTTTGCATTATATTTTGATAATATTTATGGTTACTAAAATAAGGGGCACCTTTGTGGCTGCCACTTTTTTCGCCCTGCTTTTCTTCTAGAGGTAGTATACTAACTCTGTAGAAGGAATAGCTAAGGATTGTGAGGAAAAGAAAGTGAAATTATCCGCTCTAATGGCTGAGTCCTCCTTCGAAGGGGTTTGGAGGTCAACCGGAGTGGTGTGTGGCAGTTACCCTTCCGCCTGCCATGAAGCAACTCAAAATATGCTTATTCTGTTAAAAAATTGCAAATACAATAGCCAATCGATTTTTCTACACGCCTAGTTTTTTGTACTTGCACGCTGAATCAGACTGTCAATTACCCCTGTAACCATGGCAACTGAAATTTAGGATGGTGCGCAATGTGCCGTTCACTTAACAATGTTACCGCCACATGGCAAATTACGTCTCTGGCTGCCGCCTGCCATGCAAGGCGCACTGGTTAGAACTACTGACCTAGGCAGTTTGGTTGCGATGAAATGATGCCGTTGGCTGATGAAGTGGCTGGCGGCACATTGTGGGCAGCTCTCCATCATGTATACAGACAGCGTTTAAGTTAGGTGATTGTTATGCACAAATAAAACTTTCCACTGTGGCTCGGCTTCATGCCAGGCCACTCACTCTAGTGTCTTGCACAGGTGGGATTGTCATGCCTCTAACTAATGTTTCATATCAGCTGTTGTGCGCTTGTATGTAATTCATTATATTGATACAGTGAAACACTATTGCTTCATAAAACATTCTTTCAAGACTGTTTTTTTTTAAACTCCACAGCAAAATCTTGATCACTGTATTCGTATTTTATGCATCACACACCCAGCTGTGGAGTTATGCAGGGCATTTTGCAGTAATTTTCGGTATTTTGGAAGCGCATTTGGCGTCCAATTCACATTGAAATGCTGAAGTCAATGTGTGTCACAAGATAATTTTCATTCCTGCAGCTGAGCAACACCGTCGGCTACCAAGTCCGTGTCACGAAACAGCTGCTAACAAACTGCTGATATATATTCGCCGATACAGTAGGCATCGTACTGTGTCGAACTGCAAGGAGTGTCACACGTCATCGTTGGAAATGTACGTGAGTGTGAATTCTTTACTGACTTCCTTCTTGTGCTCCTTCGTGAGGTGCTCTCCATAAACCGTATATGCACGGTGGGCTGTTTCTTCATTCATGTAGCTACATCCCTTTGAACTCTCCCCGATTGTTTCATAATGTCAATCTTGACACTGAGTAAGTTGGGCCAGAGTCACTTTATTCTCTAGTGACTATAGGTTCAAGAGCACTTTTAGTAACTCCAGCATGCATTTTTAGCAACTTTGTCCTGTGAAACATCTTTCGTGGCACACCTACAGTTCAACCCACTTATAATGATCCGAGACATAACAATGTATTGGTTAAAAGGACCACATTTCAGTGCACTTACCATTTTTCGTCTCTGCAATTTGAAACTGCCTCCAGATACCACTGTTTTTTTGTACTTGTTTTTAAATAGATGTACTGTTACAACGAACGCTTCGAACCCATTTAGGGTAACAGAGGGCACACGCGTGAAATACCAAAGCACGTAAGGGCGACCAAACAGGGTGCACAGCTGCATGCGCCGCGCATCAGTGCAAGCACAGTGATGATACGGCATTCGAGATGAGTGAGCGACTGCTGTAGGCATATTTCTGTAATCGCGAGGAAATTCATGCATGGTCACGCACTTTCAAGGCACGCCTCCATGGAGGAGGCGTAAAGCACAAACAGCATAGCACAGCATTTGCGCCAGTGCGATATCGAATGCCACCGTGGCGTCACTCTTTTTTGCACAATTGCCCATGCAGCATCACGTGCGTCAGGTCTGTTTCAACCACTGGTCTCCTCAATAGTGGAGGTCAGTGTTTTCAGTGATTGAGAACGAGCATCTGTCTTTCGACCACGGAAACAACGGACGCTCAAGCGCTGCTGCCAACGCGACCCGAGACGGCGAGAACGCTGCACCATGCGCTGCTGCCACGCAAGGTCGCAAAGGATCGGGGTTTAATACACCTTCATTAGGATATCCCGGTTCCGCAGCGCTTTGTTTACGCATTGCCGATTGCTGATAACAGTACACGGTTATCTAGCAATTTCCACTGGACAACCTGTGCCTTATGATACAGCGTCTAATGCCCATAGACTCGGAGACACTTGACCCTGTTCCAGCCCCTCACTCGTGGCATTTCCTGTCAAGCGATAAGCTCAGACTGGGGGTGGTGCTGCAAATAAGTCCACCCTAGCAAACCGCGAACCCGTGCCCATTGCTACTCAGAGGCTGGATTTCTCACAAGGGTTAGTTGTGCAGCAGCTGAATGCACTTTGCAAGCAAACTTTCGCAGGCAGCACGAAATAACCTCAAAATATAACACAAGATGAAACACATTATTAGATTAGATAGAAATCAATGCTTAGAGTCGTGATTTGCCTGCACAGCCAGCAATATATTCGATTTGTTTCTCATACATAGTTCTTGTAGTAAATACGAATATTAAACAAAAATCGACTAAAAATCGATCTAAAGAATTCCGCAAGCTGGAGGAAGCTTCATGAAAGGAAAAATTGTAGCTTTGTACTGCATATGGGTAGATGTAAATTTTTTTTTTCATATAAGCGAAGATATTCGAAAAAATGGAATATTCACGCACTCCTGCTTTCAAGGCCACCTTTTTACCTTTTTCTAACCGTTGTTTACATCTGTGGTAATTCCTTGTTTCGTGATGCATTGGTCAAAATTTATACTAGAATGCTGTTTCACTGTGATTTTTTACCGGTTTTTCTTTTTTCTTTATTCCACCTTATGTATTTCTGTCAAAGTGTTGCGTATTTCAACATTTGCTCCCAACTTTTCTTCTGTAATTTGTCATAAGACAATACCTGCGTTATGTTATCTCGAAAGGCACTGAAGGTCGTCTTAATAGCCATTGAATCTTTCTCAGAAATATATAGAATTGACTATATTCATCACCCATACGTACGGGTTAAGTCTAAATGCTTGTTTTTTGCATTATATTTTGATAATATTTATGGTTACTAAAATAAGGGGGAACTGTGTGGATGCCACTTTTTTCGCCCTGCTTTTCTTCTAGAGGTAGTATACTAACTCTATAAAAGGAACAGCTAAGGATTGTGAGGAAAAGAAAATGAAATTATCCGCTCTAATGGCTGAGTCCTCCTTCTAAGGGGTTTGGAGGTCAACCGGAGTGGTGTGTGGCATTTACACTTCCTCCTGCCATGAAGCAACTCAAAATTTGTTTATTCTGTTGTCAAAAAATTGCAAATACAATCGCCAATCGATTTTTCTACACGCCTAGTTTTTTTGTACTTGCACGCTGAATCAGACTGTCAATTACCCCTGTAACCATGGCAACTGAAATTTAGGATGGTGCGCAATGTGTCGTTCACTTAAGAATGTTACCGCCACATAGCAAATTACGTCTCTGGCTGCCGCCTGCCATGCAAGGCGCACTGGTTAGAACTACTGACCTAGGCAGTTTGGTTGCGATGAAATGATGCCGTTGGCTGATGAAGTGGCTGGCGGCACATTGTGGGCAGCTCTCCATCATGTATACAGACAGCGTTTAAGTTAGGTGATTGTTATGCACAAATAAAACTTTCCACTGCGGCTCGGCTTCATGCCAGGCCACTCACTCTAATGTCTTGCACAGGTGGGATTGTCATGCCTCTAACTAATGTTTCATATCAGCTGTTGTGCGCTTGTATGTAATTCATTATATTGATACAGTGAAACACTATTGCTTCATAAAACATTCTTTCAAGACTGTTTTTTTTTTTAACTCCACAGCAAAATCTTGATCACTGTATTCCTATTTTATGCATCACACACCCAGCTGTGGAGTTATGCAGGGCATTTTGCAGTAATTTTTGGTATTTTGGAAGCGCATTTGGCGTCCAATTCACATTGAAATGCTGAAGTCAATGTGTGTCACAAGATAATTTTCATTCCTGCAGCTGAGCAACACCGTCGGCTACCAAGTCCGTGTCACGAAACAGCTGCTAACAAACTGCTGATATATATTCGCCGATACAGTAGGCATCGTACTGTGTCGAACTGCAAGGAGTGTCACACGTCATCGTTGGAAATGTACGTGAGTGTGAATTCTTTACCGACTTCCTTCTTGTGCTCCTTCGTGAGGTGCTCTCCATAAACCGTGTACGCACGGTGGGCTGTTCTTCATTCATGTAGCTACATCCCTTTGAACTCTCCCCGATTGTTTCATAATGTCAATCTTGACACTGAGTAAGTTGGGCCAGAGTCACTTTATTCTCTAGTGACTATAGGTTCAAGAGCACTTTTAGTAACTCCAGCATGCATTTTTAGCAACTTTGTCCTGTGAAACATCTTTCGTGGCACACCTACAGTTCAACCCACTTATAATCATCCGAGACATAACAATGTATTGGTTAAAAGGACCACATTTCAGTGCACTTACCATTTTTCGTCTCTGCAATTTGAAACTGCCTCCAGATACCACTAATGTTTTTTTGTACTTCTTGTTTTGAATAGATGTACTGTTACAACGAACGCTTCGAACCCATTTAGGGTAATAGAGGGCACACGTGTTAAATACCAAAGCACGTAAGGGCGATCAAACAGGGTGCACAGCGGCATGCGCCGTGCATTAGTGCAACCACAGTGATGATACGGCATTCGAGATGAGTGAGCGACCGCTGTAGGCATATTTCTGTAACCGCGAGGAAATTCACGCATGGTCACGCACTTTCAAGGCACGCCTACACGGAGGAGGCGTAAAGCACAAACAGCATAGCGCGGCGTGTGCGCCAGTGCGATATCGAATGCCACCGGGGCGTCACTCTTTTTTGCGCATTTGCCCATGCAGCATCACGTGCGTCAGGTCTGTTTCAACCACTGGTCTCCTCAATATTGGAGGCCAGTGTTTTCAGTGATTGAGAACGAGCATCTGTCTTTCGACCACGGAAACAACGGACGCTCAAGCGCTGCTGCCAACGCGACCCGAGACGGCGAGAACGCTGCACCATGCGCTGCTGCCACGCAAGGTCGCAAAGGATCGGGGTTTAATACACCTTCATTAGGACATCCCGGTTCCGCAGCGCTTTGTTTACGCATTGCCGATTGCTGATAACAGTACACGGTTATCTAGCAATTTCCACTGGACAACCTGTGCCTTATGATACAGCGTCAAATGCCCATAGACTCGGAGACACTTGACCCTGTTCCAGCCCCTCACTCGTGGCATTTCCTGTAAAGCGATAAGCCCAGACTGGGGGTGGTGCTGCAAAAGAGTCCACCCTAGCTAACCGCGAACCCGTGCCCATTGCTACTCAGAGGCTGGATTTCTCACAAGGGTTAGTTGTGCAGCGGCTGAGCGCACTTTGCAAGCAAACTTTCGCAGGCAGCACGAAATAACCTCAAAATATAACACAAGATGAAACACATTATTAGATTAGATAGAAATCAATGCTAAGAGTCATGATTTGCCTGCACAGCCAGCAATATATTCGATTTGTTTCTCATACATAGTTCTCATAGTAAATACGAATATTAAACAAAAATCGACGAAAAATCGATCTAAAGAATTCCGCAAGCTGGAGGAAGCTTCATGAAAGGAAAAATTGTAGCTTTGTACTGCTTATGGGTAGATGTAAATTTTTTTTATTTCATATAAGCGAAGATATTCGAAAAAATGGAATATTCACGCACTCCTGCTTTCAAGGCCACCTTCTTTACCTTTTTGTAACCGTTGTTTACATCTGTGGTAATTCCTTGTTTCGTGATGCATTGGTCAAAATTTATACTAGAATGCTGTTTCACTGTGATTTTTTACCGGTTTTTCTTTTTTCTTTATTCCACCTTATGCATTCCTGTCAAAGTGTTGCGTATTTCAACATTTGCTCCCGACTTTTCTTCTGTAATTTGTCATAAGACAATATCTGCGTTATGTTATCTCGAAAGGCACTGAAGGTCTTATTAGCCATTGAATCTTTCTCAGAAATCTAGAGAATGAACTGTATTCATCACCCATACGTACGGGCTACGTCTAAATGCTTGTTTTTTGCATCATTATTTGATTATATTTATGGTTACTAAAATAAGAGGGAACTGTGTGGATGCCACTTTTTTCGCCCTGCTTTTCTTCTAGAGGTAGTATACTAACTCTATAGAAGGAACAGCTAAGGATTGTGAGGAAAAGAAAATGAAATTATCCGCTCTAATGGCTGAGTCCTCCTTCTAAGGGGTTTGGAGGTCAACCGGAGTGGTGTGTGGCATTTACACTTCCTCCTGCCATGAAGCAACTCAAAATTTGTTTATTCTGTTGTCAAAAAATTGCAAATACAATCGCCAATCGATTTTTCTACACGCCTAGTTTTTTGTACTTGCACGCTGAATCAGACTGTCAATTACCCCTGTAACCATGGCAACTGAAATTTAGGATGGTGCGCAATGTGGCGTTCACTTAAGAATGTTACCGCCACATAGCAAATTACGTCTCTGGCTGCCGCCTGCCATGCAAGGCGCACTGGTTAGAACTACTGACCTAGGCAGTTTGGTTGCGATGAAATGATGCCGTTGGCTGATGAAGTGGCTGGCGGCACATTGTGGGCAGCTCTCCATCATGTATACAGACAGCGTTTAAGTTAGGTGATTGTTATGCACAAATAAAACTTTCCACTGCGGCTCGGCTTCATGCCAGGCCACTCACTCTAGTGTCTTGCACAGGTGGGATTGTCATGCCTCTAACTAATGTTTCATATCAGCTGTTGTGCGCTTGTATGTAATTCATTATATTGATACAGTGAAACACTATTGCTTCATAAAACATTCTTTCAAGACTGTTTTTTTTTTTAAACTCCACAGCAAAATCTTGATCACTGTATTCCTATTTTATGCATCACACACCCAGCTGTGGAGTTATGCAGGGCATTTTGCAGTAATTTTCGGTATTTTGGAAGCGCATTTGGCGTCCAATTCACATTGAAATGCTGAAGTCAATGTGTGTCACAAGATAATTTTCATTCCTGCAGCTGAGCAACACCGTCGGCTACCAAGTCCGTGTCACGAAACAGCTGCTAACAAACTGCTGATATATATTCGCCGATACAGTAGGCATCCTGCTGCGTCGAACTGCAAGGAGTGTCACACGTCATCGTTGGAAATGTACGTGAGTGTGAATTCTTTACCGACTTCCTTCTTGTGCTCCTTCGTGAGGTGCTCTCCATAAACTGTATATGCACGGTGGGCTGTTTCTTCATTCATGTAGCTACATCCCTTTGAACTCTCCCCGATTGTTTCATAATGTCAATCTTGACACTGAGTAAGTTGGGCCAGAGTCACTTTATTCTCTAGTGACTATAGGTTCAAGAGCACTTTTAGTAACTCCAGCATGCATTTTTAGCAACTTTGTCCTGTGAAACATCTTTCGTGGCACACCTACAGTTCAACCCACTTATAATGATCCGGGACATAACAATGTATTGGTTAAAAGGACCACATTTCAGTGCACTTACCATTTTTCGTCTCTGCAATTTGAAACTGCCTCCAGATACCACTAATGTTTTTTTGTACTTGTTTTTAAATAGATGTACTGTTACAACGAACGCTTCGAACCCATTTAGGGTAACAGAGGGCACACGCGTGAAATACCAAAGCACGTAAGGGCGACCAAACAGGGTGCACAGCTGCATGCGCCGCGCATCAGTGCAAGCACAGTGATGATACGGCATTCGAGATGATGTGAGCGACTGCTGTAGGCATATTTCTGTAATCGCGAGGAAATTCATGCATGGTCACGCACTTTCAAGGCACGCCTCCATGGAGGAGGCGTAAAGCACAAACAGCATAGCACAGCATTTGCGCCAGTGCGATATCGAATGCCACCGTGGCGTCACTCTTTTTTGCGCAATTGCCCATGCAGCATCACGTGCGTCAGGTCTGTTTCAACCACTGGTCTCCTCAATAGTGGAGGTCAGTGTTTTCAGTGATTGAGAACGAGCATCTGTCTTTCGACCACGGAAACAACGGACGCTCAAGCGCTGCTGCCAACGCGACCCGAGACGGCGAGAACGCTGCACCATGCGCTGCTGCCACGCAAGGTCGCAAAGGATCGGGGTTTAATACACCTTCATTAGGACATCCCGGTTCCGCAGCGCTTTGTTTACGCATTGCCGATTGCTGATAACAGTACACGGTTATCTAGCAATTTCCACTGGACAACCTGTGCCTTATGATACAGCGTCAAATGCCCATAGACTCGGAGACACTTGACCCTGTTCCAGCCCCTCACTCGTGGCATTTCCTGTAAAGCGATAAGCTCAGACTGGGGGTGGTGCTGCAAATAAGTCCACCCTAGCAAACCGCGAACCCGTGCCCATTGCTACTCAGAGGCTGGCTTTCTCACAAGGGTTAGTTGTGCAGCAGCTGAATGCACTTTGCAAGCAAACTTTCGCAGGCAGCACGAAATAACCTCAAAATATAACACAAGATGAAACACATTATTAGATTAGATAGAAATCAATGCTTAGAGTCGTGATTTGCCTGCACAGCCAGCAATATATTCGATTTGTTTCTCATACATAGTTCTTGTAGTAAATACGAATATTAAACAAAAATCGACTAAAAATCGATCTAAAGAATTCCGCAAGCTGGAGGAAGCTTCATGAAAGGAAAAATTGTAGCTTTGTACTGCATATGGGTAGATGTAAATTTTTTTTTTCATATAAGCGAAGATATTCGAAAAAATGGAATATTCACGCACTCCTGCTTTCAAGGCCACCTTTTTTACCTTTTTCTAACCGTTGTTTACATCTGTGGTAATTCCTTGTTTCGTGATGCATTGGTCAAAATTTATACTAGAATGCTGTTTCACTGTGATTTTTTACCGGTTTTTCTTTTTTCTTTATTCCACCTTATGTATTTCTGTCAAAGTGTTGCGTATTTCAACATTTGCTCCCAACTTTTCTTCTGTAATTTGTCATAAGACAATATCTGCGTTATGTTATCTCGAAAGGCACTGAAGGTCGTCTTAATAGCCATTGAATCTTTCTCAGAAATATATAGAATTGACTATATTCATCACCCATACGTACGGGTTAAGTCTAAATGCTTGTTTTTTGCATTATATTTTGATAATATTTATGGTTACTAAAATAAGGGGCACCTTTGTGGCTGCCACTTTTTTCGCCCTGCTTTTCTTCTAGAGGTAGTATACTAACTCTGTAGAAGGAATAGCTAAGGATTGTGAGGAAAAGAAAGTGAAATTATCCGCTCTAATGGCTGAGTCCTCCTTCGAAGGGGTTTGGAGGTCAACCGGAGTGGTGTGTGGCAGTTACCCTTCCGCCTGCCATGAAGCAACTCAAAATATGCTTATTCTGTTAAAAAATTGCAAATACAATAGCCAATCGATTTTTCTACACGCCTAGTTTTTTGTACTTGCACGCTGAATCAGACTGTCAATTACCCCTGTAACCATGGCAACTGAAATTTAGGATGGTGCGCAATGTGCCGTTCACTTAACAATGTTACCGCCACATGGCAAATTACGTCTCTGGCTGCCGCCTGCCATGCAAGGCGCACTGGTTAGAACTACTGACCTAGGCAGTTTGGTTGCGATGAAATGATGCCGTTGGCTGATGAAGTGGCTGGCGGCACATTGTGGGCAGCTCTCCATCATGTATACAGACAGCGTTTAAGTTAGGTGATTGTTATGCACAAATAAAACTTTCCACTGTGGCTCGGCTTCATGCCAGGCCACTCACTCTAGTGTCTTGCACAGGTGGGATTGTCATGCCTCTAACTAATGTTTCATATCAGCTGTTGTGCGCTTGTATGTAATTCATTATATTGATACAGTGAAACACTATTGCTTCATAAAACATTCTTTCAAGACTGTTTTTTTTTAAACTCCACAGCAAAATCTTGATCACTGTATTCGTATTTTATGCATCACACACCCAGCTGTGGAGTTATGCAGGGCATTTTGCAGTAATTTTCGGTATTTTGGAAGCGCATTTGGCGTCCAATTCACATTGAAATGCTGAAGTCAATGTGTGTCACAAGATAATTTTCATTCCTGCAGCTGAGCAACACCGTCGGCTACCAAGTCCGTGTCACGAAACAGCTGCTAACAAACTGCTGATATATATTCGCCGATACAGTAGGCATCGTACTGTGTCGAACTGCAAGGAGTGTCACACGTCATCGTTGGAAATGTACGTGAGTGTGAATTCTTTACTGACTTCCTTCTTGTGCTCCTTCGTGAGGTGCTCTCCATAAACTGTATATGCACGGTGGGCTGTTTCTTCATTCATGTAGCTACATCCCTTTGAACTCTCCCCGATTGTTTCATAATGTCAATCTTGACACTGAGTAAGTTGGGCCAGAGTCACTTTATTCTCTAGTGACTATAGGTTCAAGAGCACTTTTAGTAACTCCAGCATGCATTTTTAGCAACTTTGTCCTGTGAAACATCTTTCGTGGCACACCTACAGTTCAACCCACTTATAATCATCCGAGACATAACAATGTATTGGTTAAAAGGACCACATTTCAGTGCACTTACCATTTTTCGTCTCTGCAATTTGAAACTGCCTCCAGATACCACTAATGTTTTTTTGTACTTCTTGTTTTGAATAGATGTACTGTTACAACGAACGCTTCGAACCCATTTAGGGTAATAGAGGGCACACGTGTTAAATACCAAAGCACGTAAGGGCGATCAAACAGGGTGCACAGCGGCATGCGCCGTGCATTAGTGCAACCACAGTGATGATACGGCATTCGAGATGAGTGAGCGACCGCTGTAGGCATATTTCTGTAACCGCGAGGAAATTCACGCATGGTCACGCACTTTCAAGGCACGCCTACACGGAGGAGGCGTAAAGCACAAACAGCATAGCGCGGCGTGTGCGCCAGTGCGATATCGAATGCCACCGGGGCGTCACTCTTTTTTGCGCATTTGCCCATGCAGCATCACGTGCGTCAGGTCTGTTTCAACCACTGGTCTCCTCAATATTGGAGGCCAGTGTTTTCAGTGATTGAGAACGAGCATCTGTCTTTCGACCACGGAAACAACGGACGCTCAAGCGCTGCTGCCAACGCGACCCGAGACGGCGAGAACGCTGCACCATGCGCTGCTGCCACGCAAGGTCGCAAAGGATCGGGGTTTAATACACCTTCATTAGGACATCCCGGTTCCGCAGCGCTTTGTTTACGCATTGCCGATTGCTGATAACAGTACACGGTTATCTAGCAATTTCCACTGGACAACCTGTGCCTTATGATACAGCGTCAAATGCCCATAGACTCGGAGACACTTGACCCTGTTCCAGCCCCTCACTCGTGGCATTTCCTGTAAAGCGATAAGCCCAGACTGGGGGTGGTGCTGCAAAAGAGTCCACCCTAGCTAACCGCGAACCCGTGCCCATTGCTACTCAGAGGCTGGATTTCTCACAAGGGTTAGTTGTGCAGCGGCTGAGCGCACTTTGCAAGCAAACTTTCGCAGGCAGCACGAAATAACCTCAAAATATAACACAAGATGAAACACATTATTAGATTAGATAGAAATCAATGCTAAGAGTCATGATTTGCCTGCACAGCCAGCAATATATTCGATTTGTTTCTCATACATAGTTCTCATAGTAAATACGAATATTAAACAAAAATCGACGAAAAATCGATCTAAAGAATTCCGCAAGCTGGAGGAAGCTTCATGAAAGGAAAAATTGTAGCTTTGTACTGCTTATGGGTAGATGTAAATTTTTTTTATTTCATATAAGCGAAGATATTCGAAAAAATGGAATATTCACGCACTCCTGCTTTCAAGGCCACCTTCTTTACCTTTTTGTAACCGTTGTTTACATCTGTGGTAATTCCTTGTTTCGTGATGCATTGGTCAAAATTTATACTAGAATGCTGTTTCACTGTGATTTTTTACCGGTTTTTCTTTTTTCTTTATTCCACCTTATGCATTCCTGTCAAAGTGTTGCGTATTTCAACATTTGCTCCCGACTTTTCTTCTGTAATTTGTCATAAGACAATATCTGCGTTATGTTATCTCGAAAGGCACTGAAGGTCTTATTAGCCATTGAATCTTTCTCAGAAATCTAGAGAATGAACTGTATTCATCACCCATACGTACGGGCTACGTCTAAATGCTTGTTTTTTGCATCATTATTTGATTATATTTATGGTTACTAAAATAAGAGGGAACTGTGTGGATGCCACTTTTTTCGCCCTGCTTTTCTTCTAGAGGTAGTATACTAACTCTATAGAAGGAACAGCTAAGGATTGTGAGGAAAAGAAAATGAAATTATCCGCTCTAATGGCTGAGTCCTCCTTCTAAGGGGTTTGGAGGTCAACCGGAGTGGTGTGTGGCATTTACACTTCCTCCTGCCATGAAGCAACTCAAAATTTGTTTATTCTGTTGTCAAAAAATTGCAAATACAATCGCCAATCGATTTTTCTACACGCCTAGTTTTTTGTACTTGCACGCTGAATCAGACTGTCAATTACCCCTGTAACCATGGCAACTGAAATTTAGGATGGTGCGCAATGTGGCGTTCACTTAAGAATGTTACCGCCACATAGCAAATTACGTCTCTGGCTGCCGCCTGCCATGCAAGGCGCACTGGTTAGAACTACTGACCTAGGCAGTTTGGTTGCGATGAAATGATGCCGTTGGCTGATGAAGTGGCTGGCGGCACATTGTGGGCAGCTCTCCATCATGTATACAGACAGCGTTTAAGTTAGGTGATTGTTATGCACAAATAAAACTTTCCACTGCGGCTCGGCTTCATGCCAGGCCACTCACTCTAGTGTCTTGCACAGGTGGGATTGTCATGCCTCTAACTAATGTTTCATATCAGCTGTTGTGCGCTTGTATGTAATTCATTATATTGATACAGTGAAACACTATTGCTTCATAAAACATTCTTTCAAGACTGTTTTTTTTTTTAAACTCCACAGCAAAATCTTGATCACTGTATTCCTATTTTATGCATCACACACCCAGCTGTGGAGTTATGCAGGGCATTTTGCAGAAATTTTTGGTATTTTGGAAGCGCATTTGGCGTCCAATTCACATTGAAATACTGAAGTCAATGTGTGTCACAAGATAATTTTCATTCCTGCAGCTGAGCAACACCGTCGGCTACCAAGTCCGTGTCACGAAACAGCTGCTAACAAACTGCTGATATATATTCGCCGATACAGTAGGCATCTTGCTGCGTCGAACTGCAAGGAGTGTCACACGTCATCGTTGGAAATGTACGTGAGTGTGAATTCTTTACCGACTTCCTTCTTGTGCTCCTTCGTGAGGTGCTCTCCATAAACCGTATATGCACGGTGGGCTGTTTCTTCATTCATGTAGCTACATCCCTTTGAACTCTCCCCGATTGTTTCATAGTGTCAATCTTGACACTGAGTAAGTTGGGCCAGAGTCACTTTATTCTCTAGTGACTATAGGTTCAAGAGCACTTTTAGTAACTCCAGCATGCATTTTAACAACTTTGTCCTGTGAAACATCTTTCGTGGCACACCTACAGTTCAACCCACTTATAATGATCCGAGACATAACAATGTATTGGTTAAAAGGACCACATTTCAGTGCACTTACCATTTTTCGTCTCTGCAATTTGAAACTGCCTCCAGATACCACTAATGTTTTTTTGTACTTCTTGTTTTGAATAGATGTACTGTTACAACGAACGCTTCGAACCCATTTAGGGTAATAGAGGGCACACGTGTTAAATACCAAAGCACGTAAGGGCGACCAAACAGGGTGCACAGCTGCATGCGCCGCGCATCAGTGCAACCACAGTGATGATACGGCATTCGAGATGAGTGAGCGACTGCTGTAGGCATATTTCTGTAATCGCGAGGAAATTCACGCATGGTCACGCACTTTCAAGGCACGCCTCCACGGAGGAGGCGTAAAGCACAAACAGCATAGCACAGCATTTGCGCCAGTGCGATATCGAATGCCACCGTGGCGTCACTCTTTTTTGCACAATTGCCCATGCAGCATCATGTGCGTCAGGTCTGTTTCAACCACTGGTCTCCTCAATAGTGGAGGTCAGTGTTTTCAGTGATTGAGAACGAGCATCTGTCTTTCGACCACGGAAACAACGGACGCTCAAGCGCTGCTGCCAACGCGACCCGAGACGGCGAGAACGCTGCACCATGCGCTGCTGCCACGCTACGTCGCAAAGGATCGGGGTTTAATACACCTTCATTAGGACATCCCGGTTCCGCAGCGCTTTGTTTACGCATTGCCGATTGCTGATAACAGTACACGGTTATCTAGCAATTTCCACTGGACAACCTGGGCCTTATGATACAGCGTCAAATGCCCATAGACTCGGAGACACTTGACCCTGTTCCAGCCCCTCACTCGTGGCATTTCCTGTCAAGCGATAAGCTCAGACTGGGGGTGGTGCTGCAAAAGAGTCCACCCTAGCCAACCGCGAACCCTTGCCCATTGCTGCTCAGAGGCTGGATTTCTCACAAGGGTTAGTTGTGCAGCAGCTGAGCGCACTTTGCAAGCAAACTTTCGCAGGCAGCACGAAATGACCTCAATATATAACACAAGATGAAACACATTATTAGATTATATAGAAATCAATGCTAAGAATTGTGATTTGCCTGCACAGCCAGCAATATATTCGATTTGTTTCTCATACATAGTTCTCGTACTAAATACGAATATTAAACAAAAATCGACGAAAAATCGTTCTACAGAATTCCGCAAGCTGGAGGAAGCTTCATGAAAGGAAAAATTGTAGCTTTGTACTGCATATGGGTAGATGTAAATTTTTTTTTTCATATAAGCGAAGATATTCGAAAAAATGGAATATTCACGCACTCCTGCTTTCAAGGCCACCTTTTTTACCTTTTTGTAACCGTTGTTTACATCTGTGGTAATTCCTTGTTTCGTGATGCATTGCTCAAAATTTATACTAGAATGCCGTTTCACTGTGATTTTTTACCGGTTTTTCTTTTTTATTTATTCCACCTTATGTATTCCTGTCAAAGTGTTGCGTATTTCAACATTTGCTCCCGACTTTTCTTCTGTAATTTTTCATAAGACAATATCTGCGTTATGTTATCTCGAAAGGCACTGAAGGTCTTATTAGCCATTGAATCTTTCTCAGAAATCTAGAGAATGAACTGTATTCATCACCCATACGTACGGGCTACGTCTAAATGCTTGTTTTTTGCATCATTATTTGATTATATTTATGGTTACTAAAATAAGGGGGAACTGTGTGGATGCCACTTTTTTCGCCCTGCTTTTCTTCTAGAGGTAGTATACTAATTCTATAGAAGGAACAGCTAAGGATTGTGAGGAAAAGAAAATGAAATTATCCGCTGTAATGGCTGAGTCCTCCTTCTAAGGGGTTTGGAGGTCAACCGGAGTGGTGTGTGGCATTTACACTTCCTCCTGCCATCAAGCAACTCAAAATTTGTTTATTCTGTTGTCAAAAAATTGCAAATACAATCGCCAATCGATTTTTCTACACGCCTAGTTTTTTGTACTTGCACGCTGAATCAGACTGTCAATTACCCCTGTAACCATGGCAACTGAATTTTAGGATGGTGCGCAATGTGCCGTTCACTTAACAATGTTACCGCCACATAGCAAATTACGTCTCTTGCTGCCGCCTGCCATGCAAGGCGCACTGGTTAGAACTACTGACCTAGGCAGTTTGGTTGCGATGAAATGATGCCGTTGGCTGATGAAGTGGCTGGCGGCACATTGTGGGCAGCTCTCCATCATGTATACAGACAGCGTTTAAGTTAGGTGATTGTTATGCACAAATAAAACTTTCCACTGTGGCTCGGCTTCATGCCAGGCCACTGACTCTAGTGTCTTGCACAGGTGGGATTGTCATGCCTCTAACTAATGTTTCATATCAGCTGTTGTGCGCTTGTATGTAATTCATTATATTGATACAGTGAAACACTATTGCTTCATAAAACATTCTTTCAAGACTGTTTTTTTTTAAACTCCACAGCAAAATCTTGATGACTGTATTCCTATTTTATGCATCACACACCCAGCTGTGGAGTTATGCAGGGCATTTTGCAGTAATTTTTGGTATTTTGGAAGCGCATTTGGCGTCCAATTCACATTGAAATGCTGAAGTCAATGTGTGTCACAAGATAATTTTCATTCCTGCAGCTGAGCAACACCGTCGGCTACCAAGTCCGTGTCATGAAACAGCTGCTAACAAACTGCTGACATATATTCGCCGATACAGTAGGCATCCTGCTGCGTCGAACTGCAAGGAGTGTCACACGTCATCGTTGGAAATGTACGTGAGTGCGAATTCTTTACCGACTTCCTTCTTGTGCTCCTTCGTGAGGTGCTCTCCATAAACCGTATATGCACGGTGGGCTGTTTCTTCATTCATGTAGCTACATCCCTTTGAACTCTCCCCGATTGTTTCATAATGTCAATCTTGACACTGAGTAAGTTGGGCCAGAGTCACTTTATTCTCTAGTGACTATAGGTTCAAGAGCACTTTTAGCAACTCCAGCATGCATTTTTAGCAACTTTGTCCTGTGAAACATCTTTCGTGGCACACCTACAGTTCAACCCACTTATAATGATCCGAGACATAACAATGTATTGGTTAAAAGGACCACATTTCAGTGCACTTGCATCGTCAGAAATATTTAATGCCGAGAAGTTTGAAATTTACTGTTTTGGCAGATGCTGTCAAAGAAGCGACTTAATCCGATGGGCAATACATGCCATAGAGGAAAAATGAGCAGGGCGCTCTAAGGTTTGCTCGCTGCGCATATGGATAGCTCGTGCAAACTGCGGCCGTTGCGTCATCGGCAGAAGCAGATCGGTGCTCAGCTTCCAGAACGCAAAAGGCCTCTCGATTAATTAAACATTCTGCAAGAAAGCGTGGATGACATCTCTTTCGAGTCTATATGTTCGGGATCGACTGTTATTTTCCTATGAAACAGTTATGTTTTTCTCGTCAATAAAGACTGATTCATTTTTTTATTGATTAGTTTCATACACAATAAACCCAAAGCGGATGTAGTCGACGCCACTCAAAACGTAGATTCTAATGCAACAGAGCAGCGTTGCCTCTTGTCTAGCTATGGCGAAAACACGCTGTTTAGCATGCCAGCAAAGCTCTTCCACCCGCTGAAAACAGTCGTAAACCCATCCTTAATCCATCACATTTTCTGCACTTCTTACCTGCAGACGTGTGCAAGCGCTTCACAGAGAGCAGCGCTTCAACCCGCCCGCGACGTGCAATAGGTACGTTTCCCACTTCTCAGCCCCATAAAATGTGGGTGAGCATTGGATCCATAGACGTGTTAGAATCAGGCAAATACTGCCAGGTGAACCAGTGGTGTGTTTCAAAGTTCTTCTGCCTCTTGTTGAACTGTATATCTCCACCCAAAGTGATGTTGTTTTTAAAAAAAGTGATTTTTATTATATCCTAATTCAAAAATCTGCAGACATTCTGAATTGTGGTGCAGAAAGAATTACATCTCTTTCGAAATCTGTTCTAAAGGTATGCTGTTTATTACTGCCCGCAGACTTCACTGAAACCGAAACCTACATTTTGATCATTAAAACGAACCTATGGTAGCACTCAAATGCGCAGGATACCTTTACATTAGTTTGTCATGAGTGATTTTAAATATTAATAAAATTGATCAAGAGTGACCACTACCATTTTTTGTTAAATTGCAGAAACTGCCACATGCGGCTAGGGATGGTCGATTAAATATTTTAATCAAGTAACGATTAATCGTTCGTCGGTTTAGCCTATAATCGATTAATCGCTTTCGATGCAGGGTTTTCGTCGAATAATCGATTAATCGACTTTTTTCTTCGGGTGCTTTAAAAAGGCTGAAACACAGTTATCTACTCACAAAAGTACCCATTATAACGTTTGAAAGGTGGAACCAGGATAAGAAATACAAGGGTATAACCTTTGATAAAGAATAATGTTTTTTAACTTCTTAAAGGCCAACTATAATTTCCACTAGGGACTAGGGAAGGAATAAACAATGTACAGGGTGTTCACATTTAAGTTTTACGGGGAGAGAGAGAGAGAAACGAGAAGGGAAAGGTAGGGAGGTTAACCAAGGACGTGCCCGGTTGGCTACCCTACGCTTGGGGAGAGGGAAAGGGGAAGAATAGATAAGGAGCGATAATACGAAAAAAACACATAAAGAGTCAGGTATTCAC